>NC_135737.1:1980000-2180000 GCF_041903045.1 Epinephelus lanceolatus
TTGTTTAGCTTCCGGCTATTCCGGTCACAGTGAACAATGGCGACTGAGAGAGAGAGAATCTTGCTGGAGTTGGAGTTGTTGGATGTCGAAGAAAGTATGTTAATACTGCAACATCTACATCGCAACAGAAGATGTTTAAAGATGGCGGGGATGGCGCAATCTGGAAATACGGAACCGGAAATGCATTGCTACCAAGCAAACCAATCACAGCCCTCTCAGTCTGCGCTGGGTCTGTGTCGCCTCGATGTGTAGTTACATTTTTTTGGGAGGTGCACGTCAGGCTACGCCGGAGGGTACGACGAGCCTCCTGCGTAGCCACGTACCCTACGATGTAGGTACGTCGTTGATTCAATGCAGGACCATAAATCAGGCTTTAGAGAGTGAAAGTCTGGCTCTGAAATCTCACATCTCGCAAGATTCTTCTTCTTCTTCTTCTTTGGTGTTTTACTATACAGTCTGTGGTGTTTTACGGCAGCTGGTCTCACAAGACATGAGTTGTTGCAGGACGTTACCGCTGAAGCAAGCTTACAAATGCGACTGTTTGGAGTAGTCATGGCTGAATTTTTACCTGATTTTGACCAACTGGATCTGGATGAGCCATTTGAATTTGCTGACCGCCTGTATTTATTTGAAGGGACGAGGAGAAAGAGAGGGAGCAGGCAGAGGAAGTGTTTTGACTTGCCACAACAAATATTTCCGATTCCAGCTAAAGGTAAAGACAGACGTTCATTTCTCCTTTCCGCTATGTTGTTGGAAAAATATACTAACAATCCGAGCTTATCCGTGTTAAAAAAAATGCACTTTTAGTGGACATATTTTGACGTTGTTTGACGCTGTCTGAGTGCCCTATTATTTAATATAGCGCGCACTCACGGGCTGTAGGCAGGTCCGCCCGAGCTTCGTACTGGAGAAAAGTCACATATTGAACATCTATCACTCATTTAGACAAAAGTAGATCAGAAAATAGGGCCCAGGTTGAAAAAAAAATGTTCCTCTTTAAGGTGTAGAATTGTTATTCAGATCACAAAGCAGTTAAATTTAATGTAGGTTGTCTTCATATGTAAATAATATTTTATTGCCAATGGAAAGGTATGTTTATCAAATGCTGGGCCAAACCCCAGAGGTCTGTACTGTATGCAGCAGCACAAATATGTAAGATGTTTTTTTCCCAACCCATCAACACTAACAATGCCCAACATGATCAGTGACTCTGTCATGCTGGGATCATTAAGTCAAAGAAACACAAAGCCGGTCATTGGCAATCATGCCACCACCCTTCAAGGCCTACTGTGCTGTATTCTCTGAATCTTTGCATTGTGACTAAACTGTTTTAATGGAAACATGATATGAGGCCCTCCATTTGAAGCTCAACACAGGGAAACTGCTTAGAACACAGCTCTTGCATCCTCCTGGCTGTACCTGCCGTATCTGCTCAAGGAGGCTATGAAAGAAAGGCCAGACTGTATTACAAGGCCATTGCTGTCCACTTAAGTCGTTGACTGGAGTAAACTGACCTTACTGGCTAGCTTTAATGTGTCTCCTCTTTGTCTGCCTGCCTTCCCTATCAGTGTCTGAGCATCAGGAAACCAAACATGCTCAATAGTTATTAATCATCTCTGAATGCAGGGGCCTTCTCTTCAAAATGCAGTTTGGTCTGTTTAGGCTGTAAAAGCAGTAAACAAAGGCTCCTGTGATGTGTAGCTCCATTTTGGACGGGCCTTTCTACTGTTGTATGTCTGGTTCTTCTCCAGGGAGGTGATGGTGGACATGTCACGTCTTTGTGAGCACTTACTGTTTGTCTTGTGTTTATGGTCTTGCTTTGCATTCAAGTGTTGTGTGCTGTGAGCTGGGACTTTCTTTCACGTTGGTTCAACTTGATGCCAAAGCCTTCTCTAGCTTTTCTGAGTGGATTAACTCACAATGAGCACGTTGTGTTACCTACTGTGTTTATGTAGAGTATAGGCGTGTCTTTGTGCATGCATTTGGTTGTATATTAGTCCCATGTAAATTAATAATTTCTTCCTGTGCTTATTTTTCTGAAGCAGACTAAGTATTGGTTGAATTGTACTGTGACTGTTCTGCCTTTCAGGTTCAAACAAACAAACAAACTGTTCATACCAATATTATACTCGCAAATTTCCTGTCTCACAAAATGTGACTGTCTAAGTCACAGGATTTTTGAGCTATACTTTTTTACCAATTAATAAATAGAGACGTGTGATCATAGATTATAAAAAGGTGTATGAGAGCAAGGCTGCTGTTTATAGTATAATTATGCAGTATGCTACAGCAAATGATGGCACAATACTCACAGTGCAGAACTGTTTGTATTGTTTGACTGTGCACAACACCCCTTCTTGAATTCACTACACTGGCTTCAGTTGAACTGAATGGGATACTGAGCTAATATGGGCAGAGGCTGATTCTAGTGTGACCAGCCCTTTGCCCCACTGCTGGGATGTGAACGCTGGTGTGGCTCTGCTGTTTGGAGAATGACAACAAATTGCAAGGTCTGCTGGGCTGGGCTGGACTCACCACTGACATCTACTGCAACAACAGCAACAGTGCTAACAGAGCTGACATTGTCTACAAAAGGGGAATCGACCCCACAGTATCAGAATATCCACAGTGCAGAGGGGCAGGGACGAGCTAGTCAGTGGGATACACATATGCACTAAAGGCCCTGACACACCAAGCTGACAGTTGGCCATCAGTCAAAGTTGGGCCATTGGTGAGTGTCTGTCGCTCTCATCAGTGCAGCGTGTCTTGCAGTGTTGGCCCTTGTCAGTGCTAGTTGGCTTTTTTTTTTTGCTGATTCAGCATGTTGAATCAAAGCGGTGACAGTGAGTTGTTAATGTGCTAACTGGCTAAATAGCATCAAGGCGGTCTTCCTGTTTCCCTTTTTGAGTGATGATATAGACTACCGCTGTCTGCTGGTATGGAGGGGTATGTCTTCTCATGCAGGCGCTGAACATACATGCTTGTTAGCCGTCAGTTCAGTGTGTTCATGTGCAGTGTTTTGGCCGAGGTGCTGCAGTGTGAGGCGATGCAGCAGAGGGCTCTTGTCACAGCTAGTTCTCTGATGTCACAACTGTACAATGAAATAAGTAGGGCTGACCCCAAAAAATTCGAAGCTTCGAAGCTTCGTTCGATGGCACAGGATTCGATTGTGAAAAAAAGAAATTCGAAGCTTCTGCGCTTTTTTTTTTCCGTTGTTTTTGGGGGAGGCCTTAAACACAACACTAACCCCCACCAGTCCGATACTGACAACGAGTGCACTCGGAGCTGGCAGACATGACCAAGAGGTCATCAGATGTGTGGTTGCCCTTTAAAATATGCCCCGACAACCCCCAGAAAGCAGAATGCCAGATTTGCCAAAAGCAATTGGCATATCACAACTCAACAACAAATTTGGGAAATCACTTGAAAAACGTAAGTAGTAACTAGTAGGCCTAATATGCATTTTCCAGTTCCACCAGTCCGCTCTGAGTCTGGTGTCAGAGACACTTCTGGTGGTCTGAGTTGCACATCTGTTTGATTGTGCTGCAGTGTGCGCCGAGGGTTTTAATTTAGTGTTCAATCAAAAGTTAAATACTACTTATCACTGACCATTAGTGTTTTTTCGTTTGTGAATATTTTTATCTTAGTGTTGGAAGAAACTACATTTTTCGCCATTATTTTTTTTATTTATTTATTTTTTTTAAATCAGAGACATCTAATTTTTTCAGCTAAATCAATTTCTGATTTTTTTTAAATCTCAATCGTAAAAGTGGACTAACAATGTCTTGAGCTAAAAGCATGTTTTGTAATGTACAGATGATGCAACAATTTTCGCAGGATGCTCAATAAACTGAGCTATTTGCAAGGCTGTTTTGAGGCATATAGTAGATCAGTTTGTACAACATGCACAGTTTTGACTCTGTCAGGTTGTCTTGCTCTGTCTGGCCTGTCTGCAGTGACATCAATTCAGTCAATCAATTTTATTTATGAAGCCCAATATCACAAATCACAATTTGCCTCACAGGGCTTTATAGCATACGACATCCCTCTGTCCTTTGGATTCTTGCAGCGGATAAGGAAAAACTCCCCCCAAAAAAAACCTTTAACGGGGGAAAAAATGGTAGAAACCTCAGGAAGAGCAACTGAGGAGCGATCCCTTTTCCAGGACGGACAGACGTGCAATAGATGTCATATAGAACAGATCAACATAATAAATTAACAGTAATCCGTATGACAGAATAAGACAGAAAGAGAGACAGAGACAGACAGAGATGCAGGACAGACAGTAATGACAGTAGCTTACAACAACATTAATGAAAGTAATAATATTACAATAATAATTATGGCTATTGTGGTACAATACGTTCAAAGTATATATTAATATTGATAGTATACGTATGTGCCAATAATCATGTGTATAATAACAGTAGAAAATTTGACTAATGATAACAGCAGTAGCAGGAGGCATCAGGCAGGACCAGGGCAGCAGCACAACCACACACATCACACTATCCAGGCACCGCTGCGATATAAGTTAACCTATGGACATATGGTCTGGTGACACACATTGTTGGCATGCTGGAGTGCCAGGCCTGTACAGTTGTGTGGGAAACACAATGGATATTGTAGGGCCTTGATGCACAGATTGCTGTATGACAATATAGCAGTTACTATTATTATTATTATTATTATTATTATTATCATTATTATTTTTGTTATTATTAGATTACTTTTTAGGCATTTCTGCCTTATTGACAGTGACAGAGATAGACAGGAAAGACAGGGGCGAGAAAGGGGATGACATGCAGCAAAGGGCCATGGTGAACTCAGGCTCAGGCCACTGCGATACAAGCTCAGCCTCAACTCTACTTGATGAGCTACTGGGGCACCTGGGAGTTACATATTTTGGTAGAGGTAGCTGTTCTTGTTGTTAAATGGTAGGAGCAGCAGCATCGGTAACAGTAGAAGTTTTACTTTGTAAAATTTTGGTACATTTGAAAAACGGAAAGTTAGAATATGGAATATTAGACGATGATCAGCTATTGCCACACTCACAGAGGTCTTTCAGGGTTCAGCCTCAGAAGCCTGCTTTCTTTTCATTTGATTGCACCCATCATGTCTGTTTCCTCTCTCCACTGAGCCCCCTGCTCTACACCCAGGATGTCAAACATGTTATCTCACCGCCCGGGCTCCCCTCGGCCTTGGAGAGACACAAAAGGCTTCTCTGCCATTACCAGCAGCCCTTGTGGCCTACCTCAACCCACTTTCTCCCCACCAACCCCTTCCCCAGCATGACACACTAAATTACTGTCTCCACCTCATCTGCTCCCTGAGCACTAAATTGTTGTCAGCAAGCCATTTTCCCCACACCTCCATGCACTTACACTAGCTCAGTGTATGTGTGTGTGTGTGTGTGTGTGTGTGAGATGAGGGCTTCTGTTCTCAAACACAGCATAGCACAGCACAACGATATCAATCATGTCTCCAGTCTGTTTACAAGCATTTTTACCTGTTTTTGCTTGATTCTGTCTCGCAGCAGAAGTGATAGCTGCCCAAAGCCCAGTTTTTTGTGTTAGTCACAGTAATCCACATGTTTACACAGAAACAAATGCATATATTGTTAAAGACATTTATGTGTTTGGGAAGGCACAGCTTTGTTTGTCATTGAGGATTAGTGGTTGCTGTCTTTATTTTTGCTGACATCATGTAGAGCTTTATTCCTATCTTTATCAAAGAGCATGATCTTTCAATTTGAGAGCAAGGTTTATTGGTTTCGTGTTCAGATTTTGTAAGGCTTTTCCTCAAAACCTTGCCCTTGCATTTAAATAGCCCCTGCTTGCACTAAGATTTGCTCTGTATGCTGTATGCTTGCTCTCGGATGTGTTGGTGCTACGGATTTCCTGCACTCCAGCTTCCGCCCTTCTCCTCACACTCAAGCTGCCTCTGTGCACTCTTGAATCACCTGCTTTCAGATCTCATCTCTGCTCTGCTCTCTGATTTTTTGTGCTACAACCCTGTCAAAATTCCCCAATGAATACCATGTAGTGTTGACCAATTAAAAAGCGATCCCTGCCTAGCTGTGGGTGCATTTGCTTTCTTTCTTAGAGTGTCCCATACAGGTGGTTATTCTTTAACTGCGTTCATCACCCTCAAGGGATATATTAAATGTACTTCCCTTGCTTTATTTATGATTTTTGAAATAGAAAGACTGTTGATATACTGTATATTAACTCATTATTTAACTGTACTCACCAGCACCTGTACGTTTTACTCTAAGAGCTACATACAGTATGATAGCAGTCACAAAGCACACTGGCCTCATGTCTGTGTGCTGGAGGAGAAATCGACATCACCTTGGATGACTCAGCAGACTCTTACTAGGAGATCACTTGCAAACATGGACCGCCAAAGTCAAGGACCTCAAGGAAGTTTATGGTGCTATTCCTTCCTTTAAATTGAATGGATAAAGTCATATTTGTGGCACATAATACATCCATTGATAATATGCCTGGTAGAAACAGATCAAATCCAAGTATGGCTATTTCATTTCAAGTGAAAAAATTACAAAATCTGAACGTGAAATCAGTTAATCATGCTCTCACATTGAAAACCATGCTCTTTAATAACGATAGGAATGAAGCTCCATAACAGCACACTTGTTTATTTGTCTGTGTGTGTGTTCCTACAGGGATTATTGTGTTAGTCAGTCAGCAATGGAGCCATTCTCAATTTATTGGGTACCACAGTCTCCATTAGGTCATACTGTTCACACACACTAGCATACAAACATGTCAGCCTCATAAGACTCCTATTTATCTTCCCAAACAAGAGACAAACACAGGCACACAGTAATGGTTTAAGATAGTTACAGACACCCTACATGGAGAGGGCTTATGGAAATCCCTGGTTTTGCTTAAAAACTTTTGATATGTGGTTATTTATCAAAATGTTTATTTCTGTTGTAATTATCATTGGTGGCTCTGTTAGCAAGACCATCTATGTACTTTCAGGCTGCTATCCCTGCCCTGGCCCCAGCCTAAATCCAATAGCTCTGGGAAGCCGCTGGCTAGCCTACGCTGAGAACAAGGTACGCAACTCTCTCTCTCTCACACACACACACACACACACACACACAAACACACACTACTCATCATCGTCATCTACTACAGAAGTGCCTTATCAGAAAAGCAACATATTCACAATCCCAAAAATGCATTTGATCTGCGTCTTTAATCTGTCTGGATAAACAACTCATTCCGAGAAGGGTCCAGAATTTTAAAACCAAAAGAAACATATGAGTTTTCTGTTCCCTTCTGTGTAATGGGATTGTTAAGTACTTAAAAAAACCCAAAATGTCCTATTGCGGACTCTGCAATACATTTAATGCATCATAGTGTTTTAGTGCTGGACCACTTAAGTAATTGACAGATGGGGCCACTGTTTGTGTGACTGCCTAAGGATTTCCAGAAATGACAAAATCTATTTTTTTGAAGAGTAATACTGGGACAGAGCCATTAAAGTGATATTGTATTTGAAATTAAATCAGTGCAGATTGGCTGCTGGGTTGTCTAATGTTTCTTTCAAAGCAAAACCAATTTCCTTCAAAGAGCGAAGAGGGGAGGCTGTAGGATGTCTGAAATCTGAGTTGATTTCCCCAATGTTTTTCTCTTCATACATTTCCTGCAGACTCACACTGTACATCTTGTATTTATCTGTAAATCTTTATGCTCATGCAGTTGATCAGATGTCACCAATCTCGCGGGGGAGCTTGTGGTGACAATGCACAGTCCTATACAGCTACAGTGATCAATGCTGCCAAAGTAAGTGAGAATACATGGACACATTTACCTGTTTTTCATGAACTGCTACATCACTGCATAACCTGTGTAAATTACACTTCATTCATTTTACCACAGCTGAGCACTCATCTACCACAGTGCTATATTTAATACTGTATTTCATTTTATATATTATATTTTATTCTTTTAGTTTAACTTCTGCATGGTTTTGTGTTGATGTCTTAGATACTCATTTTTACTTGTGTGATTTTCTTTTTATACATACTGTATGAACATTGTTAGCAGACGAATTTTGGTTGCTAAAAACTGCTTTATTAGAAATGCTGTGCTGATGACAAATAAAACCCTTCAACTGCTACATGTTCCTAACGCTTGTTCTTATAAAAGTTGGTATTTTTACTGGATATCAAAGCAAATAGAAATTTGGAAAAAATATGCTGAGATTGAATGCAGCACACCTCTTAATATGACACAAAGTTTTAATACTGCAGTTTTCAGCTAAAAGAACCTACACTGCTTTATATTGATTATCATCTTCATTGAAGTGTATCCCCAATCATAGCTCCCTACAGAAGTACCGACTAAACTTGTTTCATTTTATCTTTGAATGTTTGAAAAACACACATGCACAAACAGGACCGATACATGCACAAAGTGGAGAGATGTCAGAGTGAGGGGGCTGCCTTGGTCAGGCGCCCCAAGCTGTTCAGGAGTTCGGTGCCTTGCTCAAGGGTACCTCAGCAGTGCCCAGGAGGTGAACTGGCACCTCTCCTGCCACCAGTTCACACTCCATAATTTTGGTCCGGACGGGGACTCGAAACAGGCGACCCTCCGGTTCCCATCCCAAGTCCCTAAGGACTGAGCTACTGCCGCCCCCTTTGCTCTGTCTTAAGCCTTTATTCAGATAGAACAGCACATAATACAGTATATCCAGCTCTGCCCACACCATCTGTAAATGTGCTGACATTGGATCCACCTGGCCCGCCTGGCTGACTGGGGCTGAGCTTATGAGACACTTCATCAACCTGCCTATCTGTTTTTCCCACTGTAATCTGTTTCTCTCCAATGGACTTACTTCACTCATCTCCACAGGGTAGTGACACTAATGCCTCATTTCCACTGCTTGGCTTGACTCTGTTTGCTTGGAACTGTTCTTTAATGGTTTCCCATTGGCAATAGTACCTGGCACTTCTTTTGGTATCACTTCGGTTGAGGTTCCAAGTGATAATAAATGGTGGTGTTCAAACACTGCAAAACACTGATAGATCAGAGAGAACAGTCACTGAAGTCATCACTTGTGCAACACAGGACATCCTCTACAGACCTGTAGGTCTTTAAGAGAAAAGCTTGCATCAGTGGCGACTGCAATTTTTTTATTCAGTCTGCCTAGATTAAACAAAGTGGCAGCCTGCAAAACCACACCATGGTCAGTTGATGAAGTACAGACATTCCTCTGTTTGGTTGCTGATGAAAGGATTCAGCAAGAGAACACACTGTTTGTGGTGCGTTAAAGTTGCCTGATATCAGACACAATAATAACAGGATACACGTCTCCATCTTCAGTCTGAAATTGTGTCCACTTTAACTGATTTTGGTGGAGGAGGGGAATTCGATTCAATCCCCAACCAATCACTAGAGACCAAGGTAGCCGCCTGAATCTAACGTCATTTTAAGTCCACACTGATGCATAGCCATAACATACCTGTTTTGTCAGGGTTTTAAATGTAGTAAAACAAACTTCGATGTTGGGTGATACTGAGAAGCCTCAATAACAGCAGCTTTCTTGTCTGTAGCACTCACCATTGTTGTTATTACTCCTCATGTTTCCCGCACACCGCTTAACAACGCTAAATAACAGCTTGTCAATGGCGTTAGTCCTACCCGTGGAGATGACTGGCTAATCGTTCGTTTTCTCATTGTTCGTTTTTTATTTCAACTGAGAAACCGCTATTTCAGGTCACAATGTCAGACTGATGAGTCAACTTCGTAAAGTGCAGGTATTCCAAGGTGTGGATACCAATAATGATCAGGTTAAAATCCCAATTACATTGAGGGGGTACTGTCTGCAGTGGAAAATTAAATTGAGAAAAGTACTTGGTACCAAAAGTGAGTCGAGCTGTACCATGTCTTCAGACATGGTACCTAGCGTTTCCACCACAAACGTTACCCTTAAATGTGGGCGGGGTTGTTGTCACTCACTGATCCGTACTGCACTCACTATATTTCATCATTAACGGTGACACAGATGGAAGCCTGCACCTCGAGAGAATGAGGCTGCACGCCAAAATTTTCAAAAACAAGATAAAACAGGCTGCAGTGAGGGTCTCTCCATCCATCCATCCATCCATCCATCCATCTATCCATCCATCCATCCATCCATCCATTTTCATCCGCTTATCCGGGGCCGGGTCGCGGGGGCAGCAGGCCAAGCAAAGCACCCCAGACATCCCTCTCCCCAGCAACACTTTCCAGCTCCTCCTGGGGGACCCCAAGGTGTTCCCAGGCCAAACGAGATATGTAATCCCTCCAGTGTGTTCTGGGTCTGCCCCGGGGCCTCCTACTAGTGGGACGTGCTCCAGAACACCTTCAGCGGGAGGCGCCCAGGAGGCATCCTGATCAGATGTCCGAGCCACCTCAACTGACCCCTTTCGACGTGAAGGAGCAGCGGCTCTACTCTGAGCTCCCTCCGGATGTCCGAGCTCCTCACCCTATCTCTTAAGGCTGAGCCCAGCCACCCCACGGAGAAAACTCATTTCTACCGCTTGTATCTGCGATCTCATTCTTTCTGAGTAAACTTTACCCGGGAGGCTGAGCAGTGTGATACCCCGATAGTTGGAGCACACCCTCAGGTGGTCCCCATCTTCATAAGATGGTCCCTCTCCATGGGATATTCCAAAATAGGGAGTTTGTACATTTAGTCCTTTTCAGGCAAGCTTGGGGGTTAAGTGCTCTGTAGCCTGCAGGAATGGCGCTCCAAGATGCTGTTTTTTTTTCTCAGAGTGAGGATAAGAATATATGCAGTTCACATAACGTGGTTGAAAGTAATACATATAAAGAAGATCCACTCATTACTAAAAGTGTATGTCATATACAGAGTTGGGTAAGGGTTACTTTAAAAGTAATCAAAGTACTTTACTGCGTTACTTTTTTTAAAGTAACCAGTTACTTTACTGTGTTACTCCCTGAGTAAAGTAACTCAAGTACTTCCAATGCTACTCCCTGAGAAAAATAACCCAAGCACTTTTAAAGTACTTTTGAGTATTCTACATTTCCTATTGGGCAATGGACCACAATTGTCTCCAAAGTTATGGACAACTTGCCCTTCACTGATATCCAATTCTCCCATCACAGCCGTCACTTTGACCAGTAGAAACACAGAACAATCTGCTGCCATAGACAACTGTATGACAACAACACCCTATCGTTTTTAATATTTCCTCTAGGGATATTACCACACAGAGTAAAAGGGGAAATGATAGTGTGAAACAGCAGAGGCACTTTATCAAACCGGTGAGTACTGTCATTAGCATCAAGCTAGCAAACAATGTTACATTCTCACGGTCGGACATAAAGTAATAACATTAACAAATAGTGGTGGTGCTTTTACTCACCACAACTGCAGAGGCTACCAGCTTCATGTGAAACAGACTACATTATAGACGGTCCGTTATTTATTAATCCCTCCGTATCTTTATATTTTTTACTTTTTATCCGCTCCCGTTGTCTTTATAAATTTAGCACATTGCGCCGTCATTTCAAACTCAACACTTGCTGAATTTCTTTCACATTAAAAGCCCCTTATAACCTTGGCTGAGAGAATCCCTCCATTTTCTAAATAGGTTTTTATTCTGAAACATGTGTAGGAACTTGGTTGTGGAGGATATAGTAGCTTGAATGTTTGCGTACGGTACTTCAAATGAAGCTCCTGCCATCTGCTGACGCTTTTAGGTGACTACAACAACATTTCGGCTGGCACATGAACAGACACAGTGACTGAAATAATAGTAAAAGTAATAAAAAAAAGGACAAGAGTAACCGGATGACATCACACACGTTGTGAAAGACGACCGGGGATAATTGGTGAGTACTATCGTATAGTGTGTCATGTCTGTCGGCCAAGTCACAGCACGATTTTATGACTCCACAATCGTGTAATGTGACATAGTGACTTTCAGAACAGGCAGAAAAGTCGTGTAGTGTGTACCAGGCATAATGCAAGTCCTGAGTCTGACCTGTCTATCAGCGAGTCCTCCTCCACCTTTTTTTAGACTCCACTGTAGACAATGGCAGCATTTCTTCTACCACGTAGGGAGCCATAAGCTTCATGGCTTCTTTCGGACTGATAGGTTTAATGTTATCTCTGTTATTAGAACCAAAAGACAGCCGTTGCTGTTTCGGAGCTGGAGGACCAGCGTTCTAAAAGTAATGGAAGTAACTGATGGCTTGTTTGAAAATGTACTCAAGTATTTGATTACTCAAACGCGTTAGGTTACTTGTTACTGCAAAAAGTAATCAAAGTACTCTAACACGTTACTTTGTACGCGTTATACCCAACTCTGGTCATATAAAAACTAAAGTAATGGTCAAAGTTGTCAAATGGAATATTTAAGGTGAGTTGAGTGATTGACGTCATCACCTCATGCATTGATAATTACAAGTTAAGGTTCCACCTTAAAAGTTGCTGGCAGTTGGCCCAGTGAATTAAGTTATTTTTTATTCAACTCCAGCTGCTGCAAGAGGCAGCATAACATTCTTTCATTTTATAGTTACAGTCAACTAATAAAACTCTCCACGGCATAAACAGTGGTTACAAAAGCCTCAAAACAAGCTACAACTCGGCCATCAGCAAGAGTGACCCTCCACTATTGACCAATCAACAGACTGCAGTGTTCACAGCTCCACCTTAAAGTACCAGATCTGTGTACTTGGTACCCCAACAAAAGGGGTACCAAAAATGGGAATTGTTCGGAACGGTTTCATTGGTACCATCCACAACTTTTTGCAGTGGAAACAGAAAAAAGGGTACTGAACTGAGCTGTACTGCACTGCTTGGTGGAAACGGGGCAGTTAACAGCTGCCTTTAATACCAGATGGAATTAATTCCTGGTCTGATTGAGCTGCTTGCCAACACCAACCTAACCAGGTAGCTCCTCGTATGGTTCTTGTTCTGGTCTGGTCCCAGAGGAAGGACTAATTGATTTACATAGCAAAGCAAGTGTATCCCTTCCCCTCTGCTTAATGAGTGCAAACAGCGAGTGTGATAGTCGACTCATTAACAGACTAATGGAAGTATACTTCAAAATGAGCACTTTGTCACTAACAGGTTAGCAGCATTGTAAGCAGTGGACAACGGCAGGGGGTATTGATATGCAGACAGGCAGTCTGCTTGCCCCCCTCCTCATTTAGGACTATATATCTCAATATGGATGACAAGGTATCTCCTTCTGGCTTGTGGCGCGACAAGCTGGCTCTTACTGCTGACATCCAGAGACAGAAACAAAAAGGCGGGTTAGCATTAAAGTTTTATGGCTTTTGTTTAAAAGATAAAAGAGAGAGTGCAGCAGTTCTGGTGAACTGAACTCCCTGTTCCAAAGTTGCTCTCTTATTTTAAAATATTTGTGTCCCATCAATCCTGTTTCTCATCACTCCAGGTTGTGTGACAGAGAAAGACCTTTCCCATGAATTAAGTTGTTGGTTTTTTAGATGGCGACATAAGGCTGTAGATGTGTGAGGCTGAGTGTGTTTTTGTCAGCCAACAGACAAGATCTGCCTCCAGACAGCCACCCCACCCCCCATCGGCAGATCAATAGCCCCTGTTTGGACTACCACTAAGAACTCCACAACTGCAGTGATTAGAAAACACATTAGTGTTGATCAATTAGAAGCCAAACTCCTCACTTAATAATTGATGGCCCTTTTGGCATTTTACACACACACACACACACACACACACACACACACACACACACACACACAGGCATACAAACTCATACACAGGCAGCAGACAGATAGCATGCCTGGCCAAGTGGCAAAGAGAGACAGTGGGTGATCCTCAGTCCCAAAGAAACGCAAGGCGCCACACTGCATTGACAGGGCCGCCTAGTCTGAATGCCTGATTAGGCTCTCCGGGGCCCCTTTGGTGCTTACACACACAGACACAGAGTCACACGCATTGGACTCCATTAGACAAAGACAGTGTAGTAGGTGAGATAGACTCCACTTAAGCAGCACTATCCATTTCCCCCAATTGAGCCACAGAGGTGTGTTTGAGCCAGACACCCTGACTGGGTCTTAAGCGGACACAGAGGAGCCACACACAAACACACACACACACACACACACACACACACACACACAGACACACACACACACGCGTGCATGCAGCTGCAATGGTTTCTACCTAAGTGCACTACAAAATAAAGTGTATTACATATCTTCAAAACGTATTGGGAATATAGATTATCAGGTGGCAGATTTATAAGCATTAATATAAGCACTATTTTCTTTGTTTTTACAGACATTAAAGACAGGCCTGACAATGGTGGGTAAAGTTGTTACCCAGTTGGCAGGCACACTACCAGCAGGCACTCCTGACGAGGAGGGCACACCTCACAGTGCGAGCCGCCGCAGCCCCCACAATCCCGGTGTGGTCACCATCATTGACACACACAGTGTTGGAGAAGGACAGGTCAGTTCTATTGTTCAGCGCTTCCTTGGTATTGTTAATTATTTAATAATGCTGGTTTTGTATCCTGTCATTGTCTTTGTAAAATTGTCATGGACACTCTTTATGGACATTACTGGGAACCTATTAGACTTTTCCTTATTTTGTGTCATAGATTTAAGTTTCAAATAATGAGGTAAAAAACCTCAGGCATCAGAACATTTTGAATACTCTGTTTCTAACATTTTTTCTACTTTCAAGACAAGGTGACGTCAGCTCATGACGTATTTCTTTATATAATCCAATCTGATGAGCTACAGTAAAATAGGGGTGCTGTTTGAAGAATTAGAGTGTTTTGATTGTGTATGAATTTACAAACAGCACATTAACTGCACATTAAATGCTCTTGGCGCTCTGTTGCTCCATTTCATCAGAGAACCCATAGTATGCCCTGCCTCTCTGAGAGTGCGATGAATAACTGAAAGATATATTCAGGATGTGCTCTGGCTCTCAGAGTGACTATTTACGAATGCATCCATCATCATCTGCTCCAGTCCCACTACTGCTTCAGCATTTAGACTACCGCTCAAAAAATTGGGATCACTTTGAAATGTTCTTGTTTTCCTTAGAAACACACATGAAATTAGTCTGAATAGGAAATATAGCAAATGAACAGGACAGGACATGCTGAGATTGTCAGAATTAGAAATAATGGTTGTCGAACTGACCACTGTTCCACAACCAGGACGAAATCTGCATTGCTCCTCCTGAATCTGAGGTTCGACAATCGGTTGGAGCCTCCTTTCCAGCACCCTGGAGTAAACTTTACCCGGGAGGCTGGGCAGTGTGATACCCCGATAGTTGGAGCACACCCTCCGATCCCCTTTTGTGAAGACGGGGATCACCACCCCAGTCTGCCACTCTGCAGGCACCGTACCCGACCTCCATGCGACACTGAAAAGGCGTGTCAGCCCAGACAGCCCAACAGTGCCCAGAGCCTTCAGCATCTCAGGGCGAATCTCATCCACACCCAGCGCCTTGCCACTGGGAAGCTTTTTAACTACCTCAGCAACCTCCGCCAGGGATATGGGCGAGAGTCTTCAGGCTCTGCCTCGTTCTCAGTGGACATGATGGCCAGGTTCAGGAGGTTCTCAAAGTGCTCCTTCCACCGCCCGACAATGTCCCCATTTCGGGTCAGCAGTTCTCCCTCTCTGCTGAGCACAGCCTGAGACAAGCCCTGCTTAACGGTCTGCCAGAACTTCCTTGAGGCCAACCGAAAGTCCTTCTCCATAGCCTCCCTGAACTCCTTCCACACCACAGCTGCAGCCCTTCTGGCCAACTGGTACCTGTCTGCTGCTTCAGGAGACCCCTGGGCCAGCCAGACCCGAAAGGCCTCCTTCTTCAGCCTGACGGCCTCCCTCACCGCTGATGTCCACCAGCGGGTTCTTCGGTTGCTGCCCCGACAGGCACCGACAAGCTTCTGACCACAGCTCCTAGCAGTCACCTCCACAATGGAGGCTTTGAACATGACCCACTCAGACTCCACGTCCCCAACCTCTCCCGGCATGCACAAGAAATTCTCCTGGAGGTGAGAGTTGAAGACCCGATGGACAGGGTCCTCTGCCAGACGTTCCCAGTTCACCCTCACTACACGTTTGGGTTTACCAGGTCTGTCCGGCAGCCTCCCCTGCCATCTGATCCAACTCACCACCAGGTGATGATCAGTTGACAGCTCTGCTCCTCTCTTCACCCGAGTGTCCAAGACACACGGCCGCAGATCTACTGATACGACCACAAAGTCGATCATTGATGTTAGGATCAAATGAGGGCAAAATTGTTTCTTTGTTTTTTCACCTTGGCAAATAAAATGTACCTGCATCTTTTGAGAAAAAAAAAATGCGCCTTTTGATGACGTTCTGGATTTTTATTGGGCGACATCAAATGAGACGATGCGTACATCACCAGTGGTGGGTTTGATTCGAGCCTGGCATGAACCGCTCGGACGGACTATAACGACAGTTTGACACCAATCTATCACCGGTCAACTCCTTACAGCTCGCATGCACACACACAGACACACAAACACAACAGAGTGAAGTCAGACAAGAGCAGAGAGGCCGCGGTGCATATGAAGGGAATATAACTTCAAGATCACTCTAGTTAACGACAACTACGCTTGTTAACTTAAGTAAGTACGATAAAACCTCTGCCAGCCAAGCCAATACTTTATCAATACATGTGGTCAGCATGTAGAAAGCAATATTTCAACCGACTCTGTCGTTGAAATAATTCACCACTATTATGATTTACGATTGCGGTTGACACAAGCACATCGCGCTCGCGAGGCTAGCAGCAAAGTGTTAAAGACAAACTAAAATGAAAGCTGTCACACTTTATCTGAAGATGTAGCTGAGACAGCCGACCTGCATAGTGATGTTTGTCTTCATGCTGAGATAATGTGACTTTGTTCACTCAGTATTGTGATGTCAGGAGGAATATTTATATTTCAGTGAGATATTATTGGGTTTTAAATAGTGACTTTGTTGTTGTAAACATGACTGTTGCTGCCATGGACTGTATAAAACAATATCCTGTGTAAATGACCCATAAGGAAAACATCAGGGGTGAGGTGTGTGCTGGTAGAGAGATAGTGCATGTGTAATTAGATACTGTTCATGTCACTTATTATGCTTCTGTGCATTGATAGCTCTTTTTTAGTCTGTTTCTGCATTATGTTGAGGAGGGCCACACCTGTACATATATATATATATGTATATATATATATATATATATATATATATATATATATATATATATATGGACTGTATAAAACGATATCCTGTATATATATATGGATATATATATATATATATATATATATATATGTATGCAAAAAAAAAAAAGAAAAAGTGGCTCGGTTGCCTGCTGCTAAAAATGTGGCCCATCGACATTATCTGGTTTTGAAATGCGGCCCAGTTGAAATAGTAATTGAATAGCTCTCTGTAGTTTGTTTGTTAGCTATCTAACAACACATCAAAAATATCATGTACACTCCAAAAATATTTAGGCCTAATATTTAAGATTTTTTGCTTATAAATACATAAACCTGGTTGTTCTATATTTAAAACACATTGTTTTGGTTTTTTTAGTACTATTAAATAAATCACATTATTACTTATACTAATTATTATTACTTGAGCTTGTTTTATTTATTCATTTCACAGATAATTATACATCCTTAGTCCTTAAATTAAATTCATTATGGACATGGACTTAAAATCATTGTTTTATTTTATGGCCTTGCTGCCCTGGCTTTTGGCCTCCGTGCCCTCAAAAAATTGACAACACGAAAGGCCAAGTGGCCTTGCCCTTAAAATGATGAAATTCCAGGCCTGCAACCAACAGAAAATAAAATAAAAGGCAAGATATTCACATCACAAAACATTAAAATTTCACCACTTTTAAAAGGATTGCGCATTGAAATGTGGTGCTAAAGTTCACACTGAGCCAATAGAGCACCGTACCAAAAGGAAAGGCCACTTGTATTTTAAGTCACTTTGCTTGTCTTTTTTTTAAATTGGTTTGTGGTTATTGGCTGTCGGGCTAAAACTGACATCTCTAATACAGACATACATAAATTCTTAGAAATGGCTATATGGTCTTACTAATAGTGTATAGCTCGAGCCCTGTCTTACAATTGGTGCTCAGCACTACACAGCGCAGCGCAACTGTCATTGCTAGTTTCAGACTGACACAGTTGTCACTTTCTTGGCCAGCGCTCATGTTTTGTGAGTAGATTGCCCTTAGGCGTGTAGGTCTTAAAATGAGGTGTGGTCAGGCACATTGTTGCTTTAATGTTATTTTGTAACAGAAAGCAATTGTACCATTGATGAACAAAAACCTTGTCTAAAGTCAAATAGCATGTTATTTTTCTGCTATTCAAAGGGAGCATTATTCATTATTCAGGGCGCCTGTTTCAGTTCAAAATTTAGAGTGTACAATTGCTTAGAAGATTATGATTGAAATACATGATGGCCATCAGTTATCTCTCATAAGTTATTTTAATTTCCTGGTTGATACAATTTATTACACAGTTTTGGTGCTAACCTCTCCAGAATTGATAGACATGGTCAGAAATCTCTCTAAAATACCACATTAAGACACAGAGACATTCAGGAGCACCACAGAAAAACCCATGCTGTGATTTGGTTTTAAAAAACATTTGAAGATTTCTGGAACATTTAGATTTTTTGGTGACTGGATGGTGCGCATGTTTGTTCTGGGAACTGCTGAGAAACCCCCTTAATATACCCATGAAAGCCAAACATCCTCTTAATGCACAAGGTCTCTGGTTTGTGGTCATTAAGTTTCACGAAGCTGTAATTATTTTTGAGGTTACTATAGGTCATTTTATGTAAAATGGTCTACAATGAAGTGGCTACTATGGTGACTAACATCATCACACATGAATAAAACTGGGCTACTTAAATCCACAGGAGTCTCAGCTTTCCTGTCAGACCAAATATCTGCACTGTTTAGCAACCCCAGTCTGCAGAAATATTCAAATACAATCTAACACATTTATATTACATGCAAAAAACTGTATGTTTTTTGCTCAAAATTGAATGTGACGTTTTCCTTGATAAAATTTCACCTAACTGAGGAGCGCTATTTAACCCTGTTTTGGGCAAATTAGATTGACATGGTTGCTACTAGAGTTGAGACTCGTTAGAATTTTAACGATTCCGATTCCTTCTTAACGGTCCGATTCCTTACCGATTCCTCTTACCGATTCCTACATTATATTCATTATTCTTGCTATACTTAAACAAGTATATAATAAACACTACGGCTGTCAAAAGCACCATGAAATTGAGTTCGAATATTTTCGAATTAATTTAGTAGAGTTCAAATAATATTCAAATTTATTATTATTATTATTATTATATTTTTTTTTTATTTAAAAAAAAAAAAACAAACAAAAAACACAAATATAAATAAGATGCTTATTGCTGGCGCAATATGAACGTGACACTCGGATGAAAACACCCGTTCTGACCGCAATGTTTGGATACTTCAGTGCGCCTGTAGTTTTCCACCACAAGAGTGGATCCTGTTCGGCTCGTAGTGGTGTCTCATTCTGGTAACGTTTCATCTCTTCTTCAAAAAGGGTAGGCAGGGAGACAGCAGGTGCACCACTCTCCCTGTATGTCTCCCCGAACAGGTCACACATCGCGGACAGCGCAGTGGGTGGTGTTGGCACAGCGGGCTCCTCCGTCCGTGCCTCTCCCTCCATCTCTCGCCGGAATTCCACTGGATGCGGGTCCATTGCAGAACGGCTGCGCTAGTTATCCACTGCGTGCACAGAAGCAACCAACACGCATCTGGTGGAATTTGGGGGTCTGCGTCCCTCTCTGGCCCGGCTTGCGCGCGAGCCATTTCTGCGCGAACGGGATTTGCCGTGATTTACGACGTTATTAATAGTATGAATTATTAATGATATTCAAATTATCAAATTTAGGTTTGAACTTATAAAAAATATATATATTTGAATATATTTCGAACTTCGATTTTTTTTGACAGCCATCATACAAATACAAAAACTTTATTCTAACTGTTGCACAGTACAATTAGATGAAAATACACATTTGTGTGTGGTGTGTATTTCAGATTTAGAGCTTGTATCATCTCCCTGAGAATATATAACAACAAAAAGTGATTCTCTGATTTCTACAGTAACACTATTACCTCAAATTAACCACAGCAATGTAATAAAAAATACTTATATGCATTCATGCTTGGGCACTGTTATTTATGTGACAACATCTGAACAGAACACACACACACATTGGCTGTTTGTTTCTCCCCTCGCTCCCGTCTCAAACACGGAGGTCTCCCTCTCCGGAGCACCCATGGTGCACGCCCGGCCTGTTAAATAGCCTGTAACCATAACAACTGTGTGACACAAACTCAGTGCTTTAGTAATTAAATAATGTCGGGCTCGGTCTGGTTCAGACAGAAATATGTGGCCTGTGCCGCACTCTAATGGACCGCACTCTAATGGAAATGCACGTGTTTTTTTTTTTGTTTTGTTTTGTTTTTTTTACAATCTAGGAACCGTTTGTAGGAGCCGTTACTCCAAATGTGATGGAACCGGTTCTTTGGACTAATCGAACTTTGGACCCGGTTCCAAAAAAGAACCGGATCCGGATCCCAACCCTAGTTGCTACCAATGGATTTTTAGGTCTTCTAGTTTCATGTGATACTAGTATCTTCACTCTCCTTTAGCCTCTGAAAGACTAATATCGGCCATGGACGCTGGATCCTAGCAGGCTACACCCACGATTCCCTCTCTCCCACTGGAAATGCTCGACAGTCGGCATTACTGCTACATAGAGGCTGACACTTTTTCAGGAGTCCCACGGGTCACGTGATCAGTTTCACTATTCGTCACGTGATTGGGACGGGATGGGAAAAAAAGTCAACGGGAGTGGGCGGGACTGGGAATCATAATTAGGCGTGTCGCGATATGCGCTAAGTCAGTTAATTGCACGGTAAATTAAAAGCGATTAATAGCCATATTCATGCACATTTGTTTTCCTCGTCTCTCCACCAAAGAGACTGGACTACAAGAGTGTTCACTGCCATGCATCGTCTGGCAGCCAGGTGAGTTGGTTAATTAGCATAAAGAACGTAGGGAAAACTCTTGTCATCGAGTGTCTTTGTCTCTGTGGGGGAGGCGGGGCTATGGGCTACACCTACACAAACAGTGCGATCTTCGTGAGGGGGATACGAGGCGGAGAAATAAAAAACAGTTGAGCGTAAGAGAAAGACAGGGAACTTGTTCCTAAACCAAATGCCATGGCCCCTGTGTGGGAGTGTTTTGGATTTAAACCAAATGACAGAGGGGAGCCCAGTAATTTGGATGAGCCGGCATGCTGGGTTTGTTCTAAAAGGATTTCAACAAAAAGACCGAATACGAACTTAACTGCACACCTGAGAATGAGAGACTGAGAGTCTATTTTTTTGTACTTATTTATTTAATTCGATATTTTTACGTGTTATTTCGGATATTTAAATTCTCTTTTTTGCATTCCTAAATATTGTTAAATAAATGTTTATTTCTCTTAAAAGCACAATAATACGTAATATTAACGCTTATCGCAATAATTTCTGACGCAATTAATCGCCCAGCAAAATTTGGTATCGTGACGGGCCTAATCATAATTAAAGCTGCAAGCAGCGTTGTTCGGGACCTCGGACCCTCGCTGTCGGCCTCCAGCTCACGTAGACAGTGTGAATTAGCCTATTTATAAGAGTTGGAATGTCGATAAAACAAGCAATGTCAATAGAACACAAGGTCATTTTTGGCAATGAACCCATGACTTGGGAGTAGAACTTTGATGGCTTCTGAAAACCAAACTACTGACAACAGCAATCAATCACTCAATCAATCAATCAGTCAATCAATTTTATGTATAAAGCCCAATATCACAAATCACAATTTGCCTCACAGAGCTTTACAGCATACAACATCCCTCTGTCCTTAGGACCCTCACAGCAGATAAGGAAAAACTCCCTTTAACAGGGAAACAGTAGAAACCCCAGGAAGAGCAACTGAGAAGGGATCCCTCTTCCAGGACGACAGACGTGCAACAGATGACGTACAGAACAGATCATCATAATACATTAACGGTAATCTGTATGACACAATGAGACAGAAGGGGAGACAGAGAGAGAGACAGATGCAGGACAGACGATAATGTTAGTAGCTTACAACAACATTAATTAAAGTAATAATATTATAATTATAATTCTGGCTACTGTGGTACAATATGATAAGTATATATTAATATCTGATAGTATACATATGTGACAATAATCATATTATAATCATATTGAGGTTTGCAAGCCATTGTTGCAAATAAAATAAAATAAATGTTATGCTGATGTAGTGTTGATATGGATGTCTGGAGGCTGTGGCTGTATAGCTACTAAAAAAAGATTGTGTTTGTGTGTGTGTGTGTGTGTGTGTGTGCGTGTGTAATTGTGTAGCTAAAAAATGCAAATTATGAGCTGCAGGTTGTTGCAAGGTTACATTACTGTTTTCTCCAATCTCTCTCTCTCTCTGTCTCTCTCTGTCTCTCTGTCTCTCTTTCTCATACACCCACAATGAATATTTGATATGTATAATCTGAGTAGAAGTTGGTTAAAAGATTTAAGCAAAAAAAAATGTAGAGAAAAATATTAATATTTAACATTTTTATGGTTGTTCACGCCATCCTGAAGGGGACAGGTGTGATTTTTTTACAAGGGGGCCCGCAGGGTTAAGAAGTGAAGGCTTCTTATGAAGGTGGTTTGAGCTTATATTTTGAAACTTGTAGACGTAAGCCATGTGACCTAATGACACTTTGACATGTGTGATGATCAAACAACACATCCATATTTATTTGAAATCATGTGACCTAGTGGAAGCGTGATTGATGTATACTGGCTGCTGTGAGGATATAAGTAACAGCAGGAAGACACAAATATATACAAGTTAATTTCGGTGGAAAAACTGAGCAGGACTACATGTATTTGATCATGGACTGCTGCAGCATAGTTTTAGCTATAGATTTGATTAAATGAGGCAAAAGAGTTTGACCTGGAAATCTTGTATTTACATGTTTTTGCTATCAGGCATTTATTTAGGAAATTGTAGGAATGAGACACATGAGCTGGTCAATTTGGTCAATGTTATCCTGTCAGGTGTGTGTGACAACACACACACACACACACACACACACACACACACAGGCTTGTGTCTGTCAGAGTGAGTGTCTGCCTCCCCACTGCACTGGGCTTTGTAACAATGTCCCGCCTACAGCCCCCTGTGATTGATTACACGGCACAAGTGACAGCCAATCAACAGTGATGCCTGTGCATGCTTTCACATCATGTCACATTGAGACACAGAGCTCAGACGGAGCAGGAGAGGCTCTGGTAAGCCAGCGGTAACTTTGAAAGTAAGGTAACAGAAACCATACATAAACTAAAGTTGCAATAAAAGTCCTCTATGCTGAAGTTTTAAAGTCACCACCACAACATTATATGATCCATTTCAATGATGACATGCTTGCCCAGAGGCGTAATTTCGATGTAACTGCCTGTTTAATTCACATCAAGCGCGATACAATTTTGCAAACAGCCTAAATGATTTAGCTTCTAAAAATAAATAGCACCAAGGCAAAAAAGACACACACAAGCGTGTGTGTGTGTGTGTGTGTGTGTGTGTGTGTGTGTGTGTGTGTTTGTCTGTGTGTGTGTGTGTGTGTGTGTGTGTGTGTTTGTCTGACTGTGTATGTGTGTGTGTCTCTGTGTCTGTGTCTGTCTGTGTGTGTGTGTCATACTTCTACTGTTATTATACACATATGATTATTGTCACATATATATACTATCAAATATTAATATATACTTTCAACATGTTGTACCACAATAGCCAGAATTATAATTATAATATTATTACTTTTATTAATGTTGTTGTAACACACACACACACACACACACACACGCTTGTGTCTGTCAGAGTGACTGTGACTGTGAGCAGTCCTCTGCCTTCGGGCTCGGTCCCTAATTAAAGCTTCGAGCAGCGTTGTTAGGACCTTGGCTTCACGCTTTTTCAGCTTCCAGCTCACGTAGAGATTTTGAATTATTTGTGAGAGGCAAAATGTTGATAAAACAAGCTATGTCAATAGAATGCAACATCCACATTGAAATGTAATACACTGTCATGATAAAGAAATTAAATAATGTGAACAACAACATGGTGTTTGTCATGCTGTTAAGAATTGAAGTGTACCCCATGTATTGTAAAAGACAAAGGCCTGTTGTGACAGTACTCCTGTTTTGTGTGTAACACATTGTGATGTAAGTACATGAATATATATGTACATAATATAAATTTTAACTGGATAACAATACAGTATGTAATTAACAGTCATGATCATAAATGTAGCAACAGAGTTATCAGTATTAAAGGTTGTAGTAGTATGTGACAGATGGAAAACGGTGGTATATACTGTAGGTGGTGTTTAATTTCTTCAATAAAATAATGTATAAATCCCTATAGACAGAAAATATCACCTTTCCAAAAACTGCTGTAAAAATATAATATATTAATATTTTTGCCACTTTGAACAAGTCAATCTTTTAGAACTACTGTAGTGTGAAATATACATATTAAATATTAACTATGTTTTGAGGATTTTAATTGTTTAATGGTTTGTTTCATAGCTCTAATGTTTTTATAGGGGGGAAAAAATTGAAATAATTTCCATAACATACATGTCAAGGAGAATTTAATAGTTGTTATTAGGCCCTGAGCTAGGTCAATGAACTACTTCAGCCTGAAATATACATATGAAATATTAAAATGAAGATTCTGTTGCTTTTATGGCAGGAAGCAGGCTGATGCATCAGTTGTATTGGTCATAGTTACACAGTAATGCATGAGTGAGTTGCATATCCTTGTTTCTGTGGTGGAATGACATATCTCACATGTTTACATACTTCCTGTTTGTGGCAGAGGGAGTTACAGATTGCACTAAGTATACATAATGTTGTATGCATCAAAAAGACAGCATTTAATTTTTCTGTCAATTAAATCAAAAGAAAGGTGTTTGATGAGGCTACTGTGTTGATGAATGTAACATTTCCTCAAAGATGTATATTCTTTCCTGATGTTTGTAACACTGTTATTGACTTGTACTTGAAATGAGGTGATTTACTGCAACCTTCCAGGTCAATCACTTGGGTTCAGAGACATAAAATTGATAAAATACATGGAAATACTTTTAAGGTCATTTCAAAGAGTTCAAAGAGGCGGCGGGAGAAAGAATAAAGAATAAATAATAATAATAATAATAATAATAATAATCACAGCAAAAACAATAGGGTCCTCTGCCTCCGGGCTCGGTCCCTAATTAAAGCTGCAAGCAGCTGTGACCGGGCCCTCACTCTCCCGCGTCTACGCGGGGGGGTAGCAGTGCGCATCACTGAAGCGGTTATGTGAAAACTCAGAGTAAGTTAACCCTGACATGGTGTGATGTTTTATTTTCCTACTCCAAAAAACCCCCTATGGGAAGGGTATGTTGAAAATTTCAAGGGGGCGCTATAGAGGCATTTTGTCACCCCCCCATGGGTGACGCCCCTATCAGATGTATGAGCTTGCCATTTTTGACCTGTGTATCAATTTCATGTTAATATGATGTCGCTGAAGCCATCAAAAAGCCAAACATATTTGGTGGCGAGGGCAACGTCATAGTAGCCGCACCCCTTGACATAGAGAAAAGCTTTTAATAACTTTTGATCAGCATGGTCTCAGGGGCTGAGGCTGCTGAGCAACCAGGGGCTGCGGGGAGACCGAGAGCAGGCATGGATTGGTGGTGTAAATGTGGGGCTTACTGGCTACTTTATTAGGTACACTTGTGCAATCTAATACAAGTCAATACAACAGCTCTGCCACACATTCTACATTTACAAAGCTTTTACTTTTTCAGCTTTTGTTAGAAAGGTGATTATTTTACTTTATTATTGAGGTCGTAGTGGGTGGTGTTGGTGTACTGGAGTGCAATATATTTAAAAGTGTTCCTAATATTTTGTCCTCCTCAATTAGACAAAATTAGGAGGCCACCTCAGTACACCACCACCATTCACTACAACCTCAATAATAAACAAAGTAGAGTCATCACTTTCTAGACGATGTCAACAATAACCGAAAATGTATAAGCTTCGGGGAAAAAATCATGGTATAGTCGTTCTACTGGATTGCATTAGATTACACAGATGTACACAAAGTGGCCAGTGACTGTATGTTACATACATACAGATTTCCTCAAATAGTAGCCGGGGCCACTATTAACAAAATAATAGTTTGGGACCAGGCTACAAATAGGGCTAGGCTACTATTTGAAGGAGACTTTCAATTAAAATTTTTTTTTAAAAAAATCACAGCCAAATTTGAATATACAAATACTGTATTTTTTTTAATTTAAACAGCAGAAATATTTATGTAAACCTGTCTTTACAGTAAAAATGAATATTTTCTATATAGTATTACAAAGAAGGTACTGTATTATTTATAGTAACAATGTTTACATTAACAGTAAAAATAGTTTTTGGTGTTTTTGTAAATCACCAATATTTACTATTGACTACACCACAGTGTACTAGTTGTCTTGCCTTGAAACAGCGAATCATCTCATCCTCTGTCCCATCTGCAGCCACCGTGATGCCACACACCTTACGACAACACGACAACTTACTTACGACAACTTAAGACAACATGCCACAAATTAATTTTAAAAGTAGGCTACATTCATAATAATGACTTTTTATCTCACAATTTTGATTAGGAATAACAATTCCTTTTTTTCCCATTACTGGCGAAAATGGGCTTCCATAGATAAAGATGGTTATACACCCTAAGCAGGCGTCATATGCCAGCTGTTTCCACTTGCCACACAATAAATAGAACATAAGTCTTTTAGCTGGTTAATATTTTCTCCATCAGCTATCATTCTAAACAAGACTGTTGCCATACATATAACATGAATCTACCTACACATTATTTACATATTTAACAATGTCAAACACAACACAGAAGACCCAAAGCAACCACATTGACTACATCTCCCAGAAAGCCCAGCGCTCTGGGAGCATGCGCAAAGCTGTCTCTAGACGGCAGCGCGGACATGTGAAGACACGGCCTGTGTTTACATACTGCACTAGCCTTGGACTAATACATTCATTGCATGAACGTCTTGAAAATGAACCCCGTTTTTCATTTGGGGGTTCCCGGTCTCGACCGATTCACGTCTCCATAAACGTTCAAATCAAACATGTAATGTACTAACCGCATAGTCACAGATTTCACACTTACTACCAATGTGCAATACACCTCCCAACTGCTAAAGTGGCGCTGTGGCGCAGTAGAAAGCCGGTGCACTCATTCATTGCAGGACGAAGAAGGGGTGAAGAAAATTTCAAGACGTCCCGAGATAAAATGCATGTTTATTGAACATTATTACACAGCTCTATTAAATGCTGTATTCTGATTGGTCAGTCGCGGCATTCTGCGGTCTGATATTACTGTGTAATGACCGCTGCTAGTAGCAACGGTCATTACACACAGTTGCTATGTAGCCCGACGTTGCTATAGGGACGCTGCCCTGACAACAGTTACTTTTTTTATCGGGCTAAAGTAGCCGTTACCACTTACAAAATAATAATTTACAAAATACAAAGATGGACTATTTTCATGAGATAACTTTTAATATATTTGGTGAGCATGAAAATCTTGAGACATGGTTACTGGCTGAAGATGAGAAGAATGCCGGAGAAGAGGGATGCTCAGAGGCGCACGGGAAAGAGAGGAGACACAAGATTGTGGATGACAGGGAGGTTGATCGCATCGAAGAAGAAAGACATGAACTAAACACCAAACGGAGCACTTTATGGGGCTTGAAGGTGTTTAATGACTGGCTGAATGAGAAGAAAATGACAACAGATTTAGACAGTTATGGGTCAGAAGAGCTAAACCAAGTGCTGCGATCCTTTTATCCATCGGTGCAAAACTCTAACGGTCAAACCTACTCCGTTGCCAGTTATATCTCACTCAGGGGTGCTATTTGTCAGCACTTCTCAAAGTTTGACATCATGAACAGTGCTGCCTTCAAATCTAGCAATGGGGTATTTAAATCAGTAATAAAAAAACTCCGCAAAAACGGGAAGGACATGAGTCACCACCATCCCCCGATCTCAGCTACAGATATGCAGCTGCTCAGGTGCTCAGAGGTGCTGTCTCTGCACACAGCTGTCAGGTTGGTCCGAAAAGTGTGGTTTGATGTGCAGCTGCATTTGGCAAGACGAGGGAGAGAGGGCAACAGAGACTTGAAAAGAGACTCTTTTGTTTTGAAAAAGAATGAGAACGGTCTTGAGTATATAACCCTCGCTCACAACGCTGAGACCAAGAATCATAAAGATGCAAAAGATCCCTGTAAAGAAAATTACAGAGGTTTCATCTTTGCTGAGCCCGACAACCCAAACTGCGCCGTCTCCAGTTTTAAGAAATATCTCTCCCTTTGCCTTCCTGACGCAAACACTTTTTACCTTCACCCATTAAAAAAAGACCAGCAGCTACTCAACAAGCAACCAGTGTGGTTTTCTCGTGAACCCATGGGACACAATTTCCTCGGACAGATGTTACCTCAGATAAGCAAGGCAGCCGGACTTTCTCAACGATACACCAATCACAGCCTGAGAAGCACTGCTGTCCAGCTTCTCTCCCAGGCTGGCCTTGAGAGTCGTCAGATCATGTCTGTAACTGGGCACAGATGTGAAAGCAGCCTCAAGAGCTACTGGGCTCCGTCCACCTCGGATCGCGCAAATTGGAGCAGGATCCTGTCCTCAGGAAACAGTAGGTCTAGTGGATCGCTTTGATAAAGTCATAGTAGCCTAATAATAGCTTCTTATGACTTGTAGTCTAACGATAAACATTTTGTTTACAGGGTTAGGGTTAGGGTTAACAGCGACTATAATTTTAACATCCCAGCCGTCCCATTTACAATGTCTAATGTCACTTTCAATGGCAGTGTCCAATTTAATATACATTATAAATAGAAATAGCCTAAGTTGTCACTGACTTTTTGTTGAAGACATATAGCCTAATCTTTTAATGGTCAGTGACAGGAAAAATGATTATTGTGTTGTGAAAAATGGAAATGTATAAGCTAGCTATGGTTGTAAATAATAAATGTTGATTCATAATCTTAGAAAGTTAAACATTAGCCTTTACCAGAATAAAAAAAGATCTTAACTTTAAGTCCACTTTATAGCCTATGTGCATTGTTAGGCTATTTTCTTTTCATTTTCTCTTGTAGCTATTGTAGCATATTCAGCCGTTGCCGGCAGTTTGTTTTTTCTCTCCTCCCAATTTAATTTATAACTCAATAAAATTGTATAATTAATCAATATTCTGTCTATTCAACTGATAATTAGCCGTGTAATAAGCGGGATAATGTATAATGAGCCGGTGAATACTGGGAAAATAACTCCCGACAGGGTTCTATTCCCCTGAAGGTTATCCCTTACATAACGGATATACAAACACACGGCAACCCCCGTACACCTGCATGTGCACGAAACACAACACAATGCTCTACAACAGACCACGGAGTCAAACATTAGTCCACATTAGCTCAGCGAGTGTTCAACCACCGGCATGTCTCGGCTAACATCGACCACCGCGAATGCTCCTGGGAGTTAGCCGAGTGCGAACCGAGTGAGATCCGCTATACACACATTAGAGGCCAAACGCTTATAACGCTAATAAACCACAAATTATAAGTTACCTAAAGCACGTCGGGATAGCGTGTTGAACGTCAACACACAACCATTTATTAATGATTCAGCCGTAACAACTGTGTTGCACAAACTCAGTGCTTTGGTTATAAATAATGTCGGGCTCGGTTCGGGTTCGAACAGAAATATGCGGCTGTGCCGCACTCTAACACACACACACACACGCAAACACACAGAAAACCGGACATTATCAGTTATAAAAAACCGCCCCGGACGGGACGTGAAAAGTGGACATGTCCGGGCAAAAGAGGACGTTTGGTCAGCCTAACGGCGTTAACGTTACCTAACGCAAAGAGAAATGTTAACGGCTCGTTTCTCCTCTGACACACCACATACCTGTGTACTGCCACGGCTCGGTTGTCCAGGTACTGGGCAGTCATGGTACCAATGAAAGAGGAAATTACTTGACCTGGAGACGGTAAGCCGTTATCTTGCGTTTGTCAGCTGTTCTCATGTTCCCTCCTTTTGTGAAGGTCTTGTTGCCGTCCTCTGCATACCAGGCGTCATATGCTCTGCGGCGTATTCCCCCGACATTTGTTCGGAATATTTCAAAACGTCTAACTTTAAATGAACACTGAAGTTGCGTCTTGTCGCCATCTTAGCTGTTTACAATCAGCTGAGAGTGCGCAAGTGCGCATGTGCGGTCTCTTGTTTTTATGATGGCAGCGTCAGGAGCAGCCAAAGATCACCTGGTGGCAAGATAGTTACCTACCAGTGTTGATAAACAAAAGAATATTGGTCATGGCTGAAATAAAGATAAAGATAGATAGATTATGTACAGTTAATGCATTCAAGATCTTCTGACTCTTGACATGGTGTCTCTTGCTCAAAGTATGAGGGACAAGAAGAGGTTGAAAGTTGATGAGTTTTGAAGAGGATTTGAAGATTTTCCAATTTACTTCCATTCACAGTAATTAGACTGCCGCCAGAGCAACACCTATTGGCCGATTTGCACCGAATTTTGCACAAACCCTCATCGGGCCATGGAACACAATTAGCAAAAGTGTTGTGGTAATCCGACTGTATTTGCTCAAGATATGAAAGACTGTCTGTTTTGAAAACAATGTGCAGGAATTCGTTGTTTTATATTTTGGGCGTTTTTTGGACAATCAAAATTCTTTTGATAACTTTTTGTCAGAAGGGTCCACAGATGCTTCACACAAAGTTTGGTGCAAATCAGTCAAATCGCCTAGGAGGAGTTTGAAAAAGTATGTTTTTCCATTTGTGGTGATTTAGCGAATGGAAAGTTACCGCGAAAGTGGGCGTGGCTTACATCACACAATTCCGCTGAATACAGAGAACACGTAAATAGAAGGTTTAACAATATGCAACATATTATGTGGGAGTTATTAGCCAAAAACGCTTTTGCATTGAAAATAGCGCCACCTGCTGGTCATTTTTGGTGTGTTAGTTACAGGGGCCAGTCTATACCACCCCTATCAATTTTATTTCCATGAGTGTTATGGTGTTGGCACAGTGCCAAATATTAAATTAGACGGCCACCAGAGCGCCACCTAGTGGCAGATCGGTAAGTCCTTCATCACGTATCCTCAGGAGGGCATTGACAATAATTATACCAAGTTTCGTGTTAATCCGCCCGGCCGATGTTGAGATATAAAATACTTCAATTTAAAGAGTGCCACCTTGTTGTCATCACCCAAAACTTTGCACAGAGCCTCAGGGGCTCATGGAGAAGTGGTAACCTGAGTTTCATGTCATTCGGATACACCAGTGTGGAGATATGCAGTACTTCCTGTTTAGAACGAAATCTGCAGGAAGTTGTTATTTAATAACTTCAGTATTCTTTGGAATATCAAAATTCTTTTAATAACTTTTTGTCGGGAGGGTCCACAGATGCTGTGTGCAAAGTTTCATGCCAATCGATGAAATTGCCTGGGAGGAATTCGAAAAAGTAGGTTTGCGACATTTTGCGAATTTGCGGGAAAAAAAAGAAAAAAAAAGGTAGGCGGAAATGGGCGTGGCCTATACCACAAGATTCAGCCCAATTCACTGAACGCGTGGATATAAGGTTTTTGAATGTGCGACAAAGTATATGGGAGTTATGAGCCAAAACGCACTTTCCTTGATAATAGCGCCACCTAGTGGTGGAAATTCAGGACGACAATAGATTATAAAATTTTTCGCCAGGTGTGACTTATATTCCAAGTTTGGTGAGTTTTGGGGTATGTTCAGGCAGTGAAAAATGCGATCATATGGGTGGAAGAAAAAAAAAATAATCGGGAGAAAAACAATAGGCCGTTATAGCGCCACCTAGTGGAGTACATGTGCAATTTTTGGTACGGAAGATCTGTGTCTTATTCTATATGTACCCTTAAAATTTCAAAGGCCTCAGCATAATAGTTTGGCTGAAATTAATGTTTGTTGTTTATCTTGTAATAAGCCACGCCCACATTGACCAGTCACGACCACCTTCAAGATATGACCTCAGAATTGACCCTACATCATACCAACTGAATTTCATAGAAATCGGTGCAGCCTTTCAAGAGATATAAACTTACCATATTTGTAGCGCCCCCTAGTTGCCAAAATTTTCCAAATTCGGCTCATACCCTCACAGTCTTATGCCAACCAATGATCTCAAATTTGGTGTTAATAGCATTTAGTTTGACCGAGATATCCAACAGTTTGCATTTTTATAGCTAGCTATAGAAGTTTGTTTGTTAATAACTTGCGCATTTTTTGACCAAATAAAATTCTTTTGATAACTTTAGATCAGGTCCAGTAGAAGAGTGTATATGTCAAGTTTCATGCAGATTGGACAAAATCCCAAGGAGAAGTTCGAAAAGTAGGTTTTCCAGTGTTCGCGATTTTGCGAAAAAACTTCCTAGGCATAAGTGGGCATGGCCTATGGCAAAGTGATTCAGCTCTGTTCAGGGAAGCTGGGGATACAAGATTTTTGAATGTGCGACATACGGTGTGGGAGCTATAGGCAAAAACGCATTGGCCTAGGTTATAGCGCCCCCTGCAGGCAGATATACATAGTTTTTTGCGTCTGAGGTACGTGCAGGGGTCTGGACCACCCCTCCAAATTGCACCACCCTCCCTTGCACGGTTTAGCCTGCAGCACCACTTTTACCTACGGAAGAATAAAAATAAAAATCTTTACAAAACAATAGGGTTCCTAGCACCGCTGGTCCTAGGAAACGCGTCTGCTTGCATACGCGTTCCCTCAGCCCCTCGGGCTTGGCCCCCTAATAAACGCAGCAAAAACAATAGGGTCCTCGCCTTTGGCGAGGACTGCTCTGTGAGCAGTCCTCTGCCTTTTGGGCTCGGTCCCTAATGATAATAATAATAATAATAATAATAATAATAATAAACGCAGCAAAAACAAGAGGGACTTCGTCCTTCGGCCGAGGTCCCTAATAATAATAAACGCACCAAAAACAAGAGGGTCCTCACCCTTCAGCCGAGGTCCCTAATAATAATAAACGCACGTTGTCGGGACCTCAGCTTCACGCTTTTTCGGCTTACATCTCATGTAGGGATTTTGAATCATTTGTGAGAGGCAAAATGTTGATAAAACAAGCTATGTCAGTAGAATCCAACATCCACATTGAAATGTAATACACTGTCATGATAAAGAAATTATAAAATGTGAACAACAACATGGTGTTTGTCATGCTGTTAAGAATTGAAGTGTACCCCATGTATTATAAAAGACAAAGGCCTGTTGTGACAGTACTCCTGTTTTGTGTGTAACACATTGTGATGTAAGTACATGAATATATATGTACATAATATAAATTTTAACTGGATAACAATACAGTATGTAATTAACAGTCATGATCATAAATGTAGCAACAGTGTTATCAGTATTAGTACTACTGTAGGTGGTGTTTAATTTTTTCAGTAAAATAATGTATAAGTCCCTGTAGACAGAAAATATCACCTTTCCAAGAATTGCTGTAAAAATATAATATATTAATATTTTTGCCATTTTGAACAAGTCAATCTTTTAGAACTACTGTAGCGTGAAATATACATATTAAATATTAACTATGTTTTGAGGATTTTAATTGTTAAGGGTTTTTTATAGCTCTATTGTTTTTATAGGGGATTTTTTTTTTTTTTTTCAATAATTTCCATAAAATACATGTCAAGGAGAATTTAATAGTTGTTATTAGGCCCTGAGCTAGGTCAATGAACTACTTCAGCCTGAAATATACATATGAAATATTAATTATTTTTTGAGGATTTTAAACCTTTAATGGCCAGTTTGTTTACATGGCTCCACTGTTGTTTTTTTTATAGAAAAAATAAACAGAAAACTGAAATACTTTCCACAAAATTAATTCAAGGAGAATTTGATTGTTCATATTATTAGGTTCTGAGCTTGGTAAATGATTGACAGCAACATTGATTTTGATGCATTGTTATTTATTTATTATTTTTTGCAGTGCCAGATTAAAAAAAAAAAAAAACAACCTCACATTGAGGTCCTGAGGACAAGCCTTTCTAAAACTGCTGTAAAAAATATTATATAAATACTGTTCTACATTAAACAGGTTAATCTTTTAAAACTATTCAGCCTGGAATATACATATCAATCATTAATTATATTTTTTGGAATTTAACCCTTTAAATGCCAGTATGTGTACATTGTAGCCTACGAAATGCTTTGCACTGATTTCTCACTTTAGAGGTAGTGATGGTTGAATGAAGCTTCATGAATCATTTTTTTTATTTTCTCAGCCCAATAAATGGCGCTTTTTGTTCAACAAAAGGTTTTAATCACAGTGAATTGCCATTCTGTGAGCCCCTCTCATTAAACCAAGAGCACTTTCTAGTGGGCTCAGAAAATAAAGAAAAAGCCTCATAAGGCTTGTTTCAGCCAACACTATATAGAGGCTGAGGGTTGGTTCATATTTGCCATGTAAGCCTGCAGTTCAATAATTTGCCAGTGTGTTATGACCATGCTGGTATTTCGAGGCCCCTACATGCTGCAGGATTTATTCAGCTCAGCGCAAAGGTGAATGTGCGATGTTCTGCTGCACTGCAGGTGCAGAGGTTTATTTGGGGGACTTGTACACAGTGTTGTTGCCCTAATTGGTCTTGACGTTCAGCTGCTGTAAAGTCTTGTGAGGTTCAAAATGATTTCTCCTGTACTGCTGCTCATACTTAAAACTATGGTTGCATAGAGCACTACAACAATTTTGTTTTGATTCTTGCTAGTCGTCCTTTTGCATGATTAAAGTAGTTTATAATCTTGAGTGTGGCTGTCTAAAAGAAGACACACACACACACACACATGCACACACGCAAGCATACACATCTTTTTTTAAGTCACTCACAATTATCCGACATCAATAGCAACACACACTTATGGTTATGTAGTCAGGGCACTGCAGAACACAGTGAAAAGATGAAATTTTGCTTTAAAATGTGAAACAATGGCGCCTCCTAGTGGGAAAATGTAAAAATTACAAGTTAAAGGCCAGTAGTCCAAAATGAAACCGTAGGAATGCATTAGTTTATTTAAGGAGTAATGTGGGGTCAAAAATGCATTGTTAAGGGTTTTCAATGGGACGGTTTCTGTCTCTAGGCACTGATACGTCAGTTTGTTTGTAGCTCATCCAATTTAGGCTAATGTAGGAATTCAGATAACAATTCTAAAAGTTTAAAAAAAGAAAAAAAGAATATTCTTTGGCAAATTTGAGCTATATTCCTTTACCACAGCCAAAATGTCTTGAAAATAAAAAACAGAGTGGCACAAATTGTCCCTAGGATGCATCAGTTGTATTGGTCATAGTTACACAGTAATGCATGAGTGAGTTGCGTATCCTTGTTTCTGTGGTGGAATGACATATCTCACATGTTTAGATATGTCCTGTTTGTGGCAGAGGGAGTTACAGATTGCACTAAGTACACATAATGTTGTATGCATCAACAAGACAGCATTTCATTTTTCTGTCAATTAAATCAAAAGAAAGGTGTTTGATGAGGCTACTGTGTTGATGAATGTAACATTTTCTCAAAGATGTATATTCTTTCCTGATGTTTGTAACACTGTTATTGACTTGTACTTGAAATGAGGTGATTTACTGCAACCCTCCAGGTCAATCACTTGGGTTCAGAGACATAAAATTGATAAAATACATGGAAATACTTTTAAGGTCATTTTCAAAGTAATTTAAAACCTCTTGACCTGTTGAAAGCTTGAGTGTACAACAAATGAATGCAATCATTGTCAAACTCAATTTGAAAAATGTAAAGGGTTCCTATGAAGTGGTGTGAGCTTATATTTTGAAAGTTGTAGACATTAGCCATGTGACCTAATTAAACTTTGTCATGTGTGACAATCAAACAACACATCCATATTCATTTGAAATCATGTGACCTAGTGGAAGCGTGCTTGATGTCTACCGGCTGCTGTGAGAATATAAGTAACAGCAGACAGACACAAATATATACTAGTTAATGTCAGTGGAGAAACTGAGCAGGACTACATGTATTTAATCTTGAGTGCTGCAGCACAGTTGTAGCTACAGATTTGATTCAGATTGTAAATGAGGCACGAGAGTTTGACCTGGAGAGCTTGTATTTACATATTTTTGCTATCAGACATTTATTCATAATAATAATAATAATAATGATAATAATAATAATAATAAAAATAATAAACGCACCAGAAACAATAGGGACTTCGTCCTTCGGCCGAGGTCCCTAATTAAAACTGCGAGCAGCGTTGGGCGGGACCTCGGACCCTCGCTGTCGGCCTCCTGCTCACGTAGACGGTGTGAATTTGCCTATTCCTAAGAGTCAGAATGTCGATAAAACAAGCAATGTCAATAGAACGCAAGGTCATTTTTGGCAATGAACCCATGACTTGGGAGTAGAACTTTGATGGCTTCTGAAAACCAAACTACTGACGAGGACATCAATCAATCAATCAATCAATCAATCAATCAATCAATCAGTCAATCAGTCAATATCACAAATCACAATTTGCCTCACAGGGCTTTACAGCATCCAACATCCCTCTGTCCTCAGGACCCAGTGAGACAGAAGGGGAGACAGAGAGAGATGCAGGACAGACAGTAATTTTAATAGCTTACAACAACATTAATGAAAGTAATAATATTATAATTATAATTCTGGCTATTGTGGTACAATATGTTGAAAGTATATTTTAATATCTGATAGTATACATACAATACAGACCAAAAGTTTGGACACACCTTCTCATTCAATGCGTTTTCTTTATTTTCATGACTATTTACATTGTAGATTCTCACTGAAGGCATCAAAACTATGAATGAACACATGTGGAGTTATGTACTTAACAAAAAAAGGTGAAATAACTGAAAACATGTTTTATATTCTAGTTTCTTCAAAATAGCCACCCTTTGCTCTGATTACTGCTTTGCACACTCTTGGCATTCTCTCCATGAGCTTCAAGAGGTAGTCACCTGAAATGGTTTTCCAACAGTCTTGAAGGAGTTCCCAGAGGTGTTTAGCACTTGTTGGCCCCTTTGCCTTCACTCTGCGGTCCAGCTCACCCCAAACCATCTCGATTGGGTTCAGGTCCGGTGACTGTGGAGGCCAGGTCATCTGCCGCAGCACTCCATCACTCTCCTTCTTGGTCACATAGCCCTTACACAGCCTGGAGGTGTGTTTGGGGTCATTGTCTTGTTGAAAAATAAATGATTGTCCAACTAAACGCAAACCGGATGGGATGGCATGTCGCTGCAGGATGCTGTGGTAGCCATGCTGGTTCAGTTTGCCTTCAATTTTGAATAAATCCCCAACAGTGTCACCAGCAAAACACCCCCACTCCATCACACCTCCTCCTCCATGCTTCACAGTGGGAACCAGGCATGTGGAATCCATCCGTTCACCTTTTCTGAGTCTCACAAAGACACAGCGGTTGGAACCAAAGATCTCAAATTTGGACTCATCAGACCAAAGCACAGATTTCCACTGGTCTAATGTCCATTCCTTGTGTTTCTTGGCCCAAACAAATCTCTTCTGCTTGTTGCCTCTCCTTAGCAGTGGTTTCCTAGCAGCTATTTGACCATGAAGGCCTGATTGGCGCAGTCTCCTCTTAACAGTTGTTCTAGAGATGGGTCTGCTGCTAGAACTCTGTGTGGCATTCATCTGGTCTCTGATCTGAGCTGCTGTTAACTTGCGATTTCTGAGGCTGGTGACTCGGATGAACTTATCCTCAGAAGCAGAGGTGACTCTTGGTCTTCCTTTCCTGGGTCGGTCCTCATGTGTGCCAGTTTCGTTGTAGCGCTTGATGGTTTTTGCGACTCCACTTGGGGACACATTTAAAGTTTTTGCAATTTTCCGGACTGACTGACCTTCATTTCTTAAAGTAATGATGGCCACTCGTTTTTCTTTAGTTAGCTGATTGGTTCTTGCCATAATATGAATTTTAACAGTTGTCCAATAGGGCTGTCGGCTGTGTATTAACCTGACTTCTGCACAACACAACTGATGGTCCCAACCCCATTGATAAAGCAAGAAATTCCACTAATTAACCCTGATAAGGCACACCTGTGAAGTGGAAACCATTTCAGGTGACTACCTCTTGAAGCTCATGGAGAGAATGCCAAGAGTGTGCAAAGCAGTAATCAGAGCAAAGGGTGGCTATTTTGAAGAAACTAGAATATAAAACATGTTTTCAGTTATTTCACCTTTTTTTTGTTAAGTACATAACTCCACATGTGTTCATTCATAGTTTTGATGCCTTCAGTGAGAATCTACAATGTAAATAGTCATGAAAATAAAGAAAACGCATTGAATGAGAAGGTGTGTCCAAACTTTTGGCCTGTACCGTATATATATATATATAGAGAGAGAGAGAGAGAGAGAAAGAAACAGAGGTTGTTGCTTTTTCCATCCAGGTACATATACCTGAATGGTGTACTTACCAATATATGGTGATGATTTGAACTATGCCAGTTGCCTTCAACAGGACCTCCCTCTAACATTTAAAGAAATGCTGAAAGCTTTTATCCCCTTAACCATGATTAATCACACCGCAGTAGCTGTCACATTTTTAATGAGGCGTGCTAGCATACATTGTACAGTTGGTTAGAGATGTAGTCACCACAGACACATTCACTGCTTTCTCCCCTCTTACACAGTGACTGTAGCCGCCCTGTAGCCAATGTGTTGTCTTATGAGCTGGACCTAAGCCTTCAGAAGCAGGCCTGCACTCTGTCACCAGTCGACACCCTGTAACCGTACACTGGCCATAAACACTGACTAGGCCTGGTAGGCAGGGAAGGGAAAGCTAGGAGTGGGGGAGAGATGGATGGTGTAGGGGGAGGATTGGGAGAGTGTGGACGATCAGTAGAGTGAATTAAGATTGTGTTTGGATATGATTTTTGAGAAATGGGAAAAGGCAGGAATAGGATAGAGATGGGTTCCTGTGTCAGTGTGGCTGTCCAGGATATTCCCATGTTCAGGCTTTGATATTTGTTATTTGGAATAATAGCCTTGTAACACACAGGCGCACACTCTCCCCTATGTAATGGTCTCCATTCTGTGGAGGACACTTGTGTTTCAAAGGGCTCCAGCAGGATTTTCTCACACAACAACTTTGTCTGCTTGCACTGTAGTAAGTCTGTCTGTCTGTCTGTCTGTCTGTCTGTCTTTCTTTCTTTCTCTCTTTTTCTTTCTTTCTTTCTGTATGTATGTATGTATGTATGTATGTATTTATATCTTTCTTTCTTTCTGTGTATGTATGTATGTATGTATGTATTAGGGCATTAACAGAAAAGTCGATTTGTCGACGTGTCGACGTCAGTGGCACAAGTCGACACCCCCCAGGAGGAGTTGACAAGTCGTGTGTTTTTTCCTTCCCTCTCTCTGTGTGTGCTTGTGTACGGAATGCAATCGCTGCCTCTGATTACGGTGATACTTTATCCTTGACGGCGTACAGGCGGAGCAGACTCCGCGAGGAATGTCCGCAGTCATTCGGGCTTTCATAGTTGAGCGCACTTCCGCGTTGTAGTTTCCTGTAAAAATGTCTGTGAAAAAAACCCCGCGATGGGAAAATACATGCCGAGCAGTCGCTGGTGCGCGGAGCGGAATCCGCGCAGTCGTAAAATCTGAGCTTTGCGCGCACAGGGCTTGCGGACGTCTGCTTTGAGTCCGCGCGGACCTCCGCAGAGTTCGTTCTGCGTATGTTCCGCCCGACTATGTTCGGGCCTTGACAGACACACATGACGTGTAGAGATACTTCACTTTCCTCCGCCGTGTCAATGTGATGACGTCATCAAATGACTTGTCGACTCGACTCGACTTTATTGACAGATAAGTCGACCTGGAAAACATCAAAGTCGTTAATGCCCTAGTATGTATGTAGCCTATGTATATCTTTCTTTCTCATTTTAGTGGCTGTTCTTGTTTGGACTAGTTCCTATTTAAAATGCTTGGCCAGCCTTCCTGACATCATTAATGCAACACTGGGGCCACATGTAACCGTGTGTATATGTTCTCGCTCACACACGCACACACACACTCATGCACAAAGTGGCCTCATGTCTGGTCTTATTTTCTAATCTCTCTTCGTGACTAAAGGTCTTTTTTTTACCAGTTCCTGGTCTGGACTCAGCTTTTGTTAGATTTGTCCCAGTCTTGACAGTAGACTTCATACAGAGAGTTAGGTGCAGCCGCTAGTTGTGGAAAGTGACTTATAATTTCATTTTTGTAGGCAATTTTTGAAAGTGGCAAGCCAAACCCAGATTTGCCGCCAGTTTCTGCCCCTTTTACGGGAAAACCCACTGTCATGGGGTATTGTCAAAGCCACATGTGAAAAGCCACATTATTGCCAAAGTAAATTTGTCCATATTCTTGTCTCTGTTGTTGGGCCATACCCTGTCCACAATGGTCACAGTAGAGCCTCTTACTGAAACACTAGCACTAGTAAAATAAAGCTCTCGCTGTGATGATTCATAATTTCTTTGATGCAGCATAAAGAAGATTTTGAACAAAGTGCTTGTTTGTCTTTTTTTCTTGCCTGTCAGGTAGTATGCTAATTATTTTTTATCCACAAGAGGGCAATGACACATTCAGAAACGAGTTTACCCATAGTCTAATGTCAAAGAACACTGCTGAGTGTGGTGATGATATCAGACCAAAACCAAAATAAGAAGAGAAATCCTTGAGCAGGGGAAAGTCCCATTCTGGGTTCAATGTTCTTTTTGTTAGAAAATGATTTGGAGTCTCTCTCTCTCTCTCTCTCTCTCTCTCTCTCGCTCTCTCTCTCTCTCTCTCTCTCTCTCTCCCTCTGTATTCCAGGTCTTGGTGAGTGAGGACTCGGATGGAGAGGGAGTGGTGGCTCACTTCCCAGCTCATGACAAACCCATATCCTGCATGCAATTCAACCCCAGTGGTAAGACACACACACACACACACACACACACACACACACACTCACTCACTCACTCACTCACACACATATGCAAACACATTTATTATCGAGAAAAGAGCTAAAGCGCTCTGTGCAAGTTTGGAAGAAATAAAGTAGGAGATAGAGATTATCCTTCCATTCAAATGTAACATGGTGTGTGTTTGGACCAGCCAGCTCACCCAAATGTATTCATAGTGTGTGTAAACATATTGAATTATACACATTGAACATGTGTTAAGCCTTAGTTCCAACATATTCCTTTACACCAACCGTAAGATGTGGGACACATGCAGGTCAGGCATTTTGTCACATACAGTATACAGGTGACTAATGCACCCACAGGTTGATGCTTGATATCTCCATTGTTAATCTGCACCCCACCTAATCATTAGAACAAATAAATAACAATTGTGGTTACTGTAACCTAATTAACACAAGAGGTTGTGGAAGGCTTTGACTAATGATGATAAAAGTCTCTTTTTCAAAGGAATACTTCAGCCTCAAAATTACCTTTTGTATTTCAGTTACTCAGCCCATGTTACTCTCCAGTCAATCTCGTATACCTCCACAGTGAACAGAGAATCCAAAACACAAGTAGTGCGCAAGGGCAAGCGTGTGCATTTAAACTCTGCACTCCATTGAGTTGCTGAGGTGTGCTGCTCATCTGTGCGTGAGAGTGTTTATGCGAAAATATTTTAAATGGTAAGGTTTTAGCCAAAATGTGTGTTTGGGAAGAAAACAGAATATGTGGTCACTGTTCAACAGGTGAGGTTGAGACAGATATACACTACCTCCTACAATGTAAAACATTTAATGAGACAAGGAACATTTATTTAACAAGCTCAACCCTGCAATTTCAGATTTCAGAGAGCTTAAGGAGAAAATTAAAAATACCTTTAGAAGAAGGAGACAGGGTGTGTCTTACTGCCCAGTATGTTTCAACATGCAACAACCTGAGGAATGACCAACTTACACACACACACACACACACACACACACAGAGGATATACTGTATATATAGACTTAATATATATCATTCCTAATATTGTCATAACGTTTGTATTATTATTGTTATTATTATTATCGTTTGGTCAAATTGTAATTCAATACTTTAGAAACAGTTCTTGAAACTTTCATGCAAATAAAGCTCTTTGAAATGATTTGAGAAATTGAAAAAACAAAGTAAAAAATAGAATAGAAAGTTGTATTTTCTAAGAAGCCAGTGAAATTGCGTTACAATCAATCTGCCAGACCGAGACTGTTTTCTATAAAACTTCTTCCCAGCAGTCGCCCAGTACTGATGTACTGTAAACATACGTCAGTGTCAGGGGGTGTGGAAGGACCCAAAAGCAGCACAATCTCACATATAACAGTTTGTAATGTCCTTTTACTGGAACTAGGCTTGTGCCAGTTTGAAAATTTTCCAACCGGTTTGATTTAAAGCCAAATATCTAACCGAACTGATATATTGACTTATATACCTAATTTTACCACTGGGGGTCGCATTTGAGCTATTTTTACCAATAAAAGCCCATTATAGGTGTAATGCGCTTCCAATCCACTAGGTGGCGGTAATGCTGTATTAACCGCCAATACACACAAGGTTACACAAGAAGAAGAAGACGCAGAAGGACACCAAGGAACCTTCCTCCGACTCCACTCTCTCAGTGGAGACAGGGCGGTTGAGAGGGCCGAGCGAGAGGACGTTCCTGTAGTAGTTCCAGCCCCCCAAATAATACCAGGAACTTCTTCAGTGGGAACGGGTTACTAGGGCAACAAACTGAATGACTGCTGACTCCCTCACACTTTTCCCTGCCCTCAATGAAATTTGATCTCTCGCAGCAGCAGCAGACAGCTGAGTGGAGTGGAGCTGCAGAGTCCCTCTGAAGCCTCTGAGACAAACTAAACAAAACACTTGTAGGCTCCTCCACTTGATTTATAAACAAACATAAACCTTATTAAGTTGTCATAATGCATGTTACAATGCAAGATAAATTGAATATAGTCCCTTGACACGCCGCCAATGTGAAAAGGTTTTTTGTTTTTTTTTCCCTCCCTCCTCCGGTTTATCCGGTTGACCTGAATTAAACCGGATGGAGCTCTTAAACCGGACCAAACCGGTTAAACCAGAAATCGGCACAAGCCTAATTGGAACTCTCCGCAGGTTGAATGCTGCACAGGTAAAGATCGACAGATAACAGGTAAGCCCCTGTTACTTGTGATGTTTCACTCGGCAGGAAGCTCTGATGACAACAGGTGGACATGTGATCTCTCTCAAGGAAGCTGGAGTGGTGAAACACCACACAGGCAGACGAGAACCAAGAAAGGCACAGGCAAAACTGTCCATCTCCTCAAGTGGGGGGGGTTGAAGGGATGAGAGTGGGTGGAGCCCACATTATCCGACGGGCCCTCCACAAGGGAGTCTTCCTCAGGGTGAACAGGCAGGGAATCAGAATCAGAATCAGAAATACTTTATTGATCCCCGAGGGGAAATTCTTTATGTTACAGGTGCTCCTTGCAAGAGAGGAAAGATACGTGAAATATAAGAAATTTAAACAATATTATTTACAAATGTATAGTTAAATAAACAGGAATTATTAACAAACATAAATGTAAATAAATAAATAAATATATATATATATATATATATATATATATATATATATATATATGTGTATATATATATATATATGTGTGTATATATATATATATATACACACATATATATATATATATATATACACATATATATATATATATATATATGTGTGTGTGTATGTGTATATATATATATATATATATATATATATATATGTGTGTGTGTATATATATACACACACACACATATATATATATATATATATATATATATATACATATATATGTATATATAGTAAATTGAACAAGATTATTTACACAAACAGAATATATACAGTCAGGGTGAAATGGGGTTATTGCACAGGTTACATTGGATTATTGCAGTGTGTGAAAAAGTCTCAGGGCCACTCAGAGGGAGGAGTTGTACAGTTTGATGGCCACAGGCAGGAATGATTTCCTGTGGCGCTCAGTGGTACATCTTGGTGGTATGAGTCTCCCACTGAAAGTACTCTTGTGCCTGACCAGCACATGGTGGAGTGGGTGCGAGACATTGTCCAAGATAGTTCGTAACGACAGCATCCTCCTCTCTGACACCACCATCAGAGAGCCACACTCCGTTCCCACAACGTCACTGGCCTTGCGGATCAGTTTGTTGAGTCTGTTGGCGTCCGCCACCCTCAGCTTGCTGCCCCAGCACACGACAGCATAGAGGATAGCACTGGCCACCACAGACTCATAGATAATCCTGAGCATAGTCTGGCAGATGTTGAAGGACCTCAGTCGCCTCAGAAAATAGAGACGGCTCTGGCCCTTCCTGTAGAGAGCGTTAGTGTTCTTAGCCCAGTCCAGTTTATTGTCAATGTGTACCCCCAGGTACTTATAGTCCTCTACAATGTCCACACTGACCCCCTGGATGGAAACAAGGGGCACCGGTGTCTTGGTCCTCCTCAGATCCACATCCAGTTCCTTTGTCTTTGCCACGTTGAGCTGCAGATCTTGCTGCTCACACCATGTGACGAAGTTATCCAAAACAGCCCTGTACTCATCCTCATCACCCTTGGTGATGCATCCAACTATAGCAGAGTCATCAGAAAACTTCTGAAGATGGCAGGTCTCAGTGCAATAGCTGAAGTCCGTGGTGTAGAGGGTGAAGAGGAAGGGAGAGAGGACAGTCCCCTGCGGGGCCCCGGTATTGCTGACCACTCTGTCTGACACACAGCGTTGCAAGCGCACATACTGTGGTCTGCGAGTCAAGTAGTCTACACTCCAGGACACCAGGGGGGCATCCACCTGCATCGCTGTCAGCTTGTCACCCAGTAGAGCTGGACGTATGGTGTTGAACGCACTAGAGAAGTCAAAAAACATGACCCTCACAGTGCTCACCGGCTTATCCAAATGGGCGTAGACACGGTTGAGCAGGTAGATGATGGCGTCCTCAACTCCAAGTCGGGCTGATAGACGAACTGCAGGGGGTCCAAAAGTGGCTTGACCATGGGCCGGAGCTGCTCCAAGATGAGTCTCTCCAGGGTCTTCATGATGTGGGAGGTCAATGCCACGGGTGTGTAGTCTTTGGAGCCACTGGGACGCGACGTCTTTGGCACAGGAACGATGCAGGATGTCTTCCACAGCAAGGGGACCCTCTGGAGACTCAGGCTCATGTTGAAGACATGCTGAAGTACTCCACATAGCTGGGGGGCAGAGGCTTTGAGCACCCTGGGGCTGACACCATCAGGGCCTGCAGCCTTATTTGAGTGGAGTCTCATCAGCTGTCTTCTCACATGGTCAGCAGTGAAGCACATTGTGGAGGTGACGACATGTGGGGGAGGGGTGTAGTCCTCATGATGGAGAGTGCAGTCAGTCTGGCCACGGGGGGTGAGGAGGAGGAGGGGGGGGTCAAGCAGGAGGGTGTTGAGATGTGAGAGGGTGGAGTGGGGGAGGAGGTCGGAGTGGGAGATGGTTGACCAAGACAGACAGCAGAAGAGTCAGGGGGGGATGGGCAGGGCCATTAGTGTCAACTCTGTTAAAAAACAGATTCAGTTCATCGGCCCTGTCCACGCTGCCTTCAGCTCCTCTGTGGTTGTTGGTCCTGAAGCCAGTGATGGTCCTCATTCCACTCCAGACCTCTCTCATGTTGTTCTGCTGGAGTTTCCTCTCCAGCTTCCTCCTGTACCTCTTCTTAGCCTCCCTGATCTTCATCTTCAGCTCCCCCTGTATTGTTCTCACCTCCTTCCTGTTACCAGCTCTGAAGGCCCTCTTCTTTGAGTTGAGGATGACTTTGATGTCCTTTGTTACCCACGGTTTGTTATTTGGATAACAATGGACAGTCCTGGCTGGGACAGTGGAGTCCACACAGAAGCTGATGTAGTCCGTGATGCACTCTGTGAGCCCGTTGATGTCCTCCCCATGTGGCTCACAGAGTGCTTGCCAGTCTGTCACACCAAAACAGCCCTGCAGTGTCTCATAAGCCTCCTCCGACCATCTCTTCACTGTCCTCATGGTCGCAGCCTGGCTCTTGACTAGTGGTACATAGCAGGGGTTGAGGTGCACCAGGTTGTGGTCTGACCTACCCAGAGGGGGGAGCAGCTGTATGCATCTTTGGCGTTAGCATACAGCAAGTCCAGTGTTCTCTCCTCTCTGGTAGGACAGCTCACATACTGTGTAAATGTGGGCAGTGTTGTTTCCATGGTGACATGGTTGAAGTCACCCGAGATAGCTATGAAGGCACTCGGGTGTTTAGTCTGCAGGCGGGCTATGGCGGAGTGAATGACGTCACATGCCGACGTCGAGTTGGCAGAGGGGGGATGTAAACAGTTACAATAATGGCATGTGAAAACTCCCTGGGCAAATAATACGGCCTGAGTCTAACAGCAAACAGTTCAATGTCCGGGCAACAGATTTGTTCCTTCATAGAAATATGGTCAGGACTGCACCAGCGGTTGTTTACTAGAACAGCAAGCCCCCCTCCTTTGCGCTTACCGCTCTTGGTGCAGTCCCGGTCGGCCCGAACAGTCTGAAAGCCGCTGATGGAGACGTTGTAGTCGGGAATGTCCTGGTGAAGCAATGTCTCAGTGAAGCACATAAGACTAGATTCCCGGTACTCCTTCTGACTCCTGGTGACCGCTTTCAGCTTGTCCATCTTATTTGCCAGCAACCTCACGTTGCCCATGATGAGAGAGGGGAGACACGGCTTATATCTGCTCTTCTACATAAGCCTCCGTTGTCTCAACCCTGCTTTTTTCCGCCGCTGTTTACTTCCTCTCCTGCATCCTCTGTGTGTTTTCCTCCACAGTTCAGCTGGTATCTCCGATGATGCCTCAGCGCGATCAGCTGATCTCTGGAGTAAACAATGCGGCCATGAAGTTGTTGCACAATGGTGCCGGGTCCGAATGAAATAAGTAATTCTAGAGTGAGGAAAACGAGCACAACTTTCTCAGTCAGCATGTTTGGAGAGGGTGCAGTTTCAAAATGTCTGTCACAAAAAAGCAAGCACAAATACCAAACTTAATAAAGCAAAAAAGTAAGAAAACTGAGAAAACAAGCAGGAGCGACTGCAACAGGCTGCACGTGCGGGTGCATGCGCACTGCATGCACACTGAAGAGGTGTGGACTGCTAGATGGAAACCCCTCAATGGTGTGGTGGTCCTGGAGGGCTGGTCAGAGTGGCTACGGTGGAATTCGGTGATGAGGTCCGGGTCGAGGATGTGGCCAGCGGGAACCCAGGACCTCTCCTCTGGACCGTAGCCCTCCCAGTCAACCAGGTACTTGAGTCCCCTCCCACGAGGATGGGACCCGATTAGGCACTGAACAGAGAAGGCTGGACCCCCATCGATGAGGTGAGGAGGAGGAAGAGGTGGAACCGCTGGCGACAGAGGACTCTCTTGGACTGGCTTTACCTTGGACACATGGAAGGTGGGATGGATGTGCATGGAGCGTGGAAGCCTCAGTCTCACAGCTTTCAGACTGATGACTCTCTGGATGGGGGATGAGCCGACGAACCTGGGTTTCTTGGATTCCACCCAGAGAGGCAGGTCCCAGGTGGAGAGCCACACCTTCTGGCCAACCTGGTACACTGGGGCTAGAGAATGTCGTCAGTTGGCCAAGGCAGCGTAGCAACCCACAGAGCGCTGGAGGGCAGTGTGTGCCTTGGCCCAGATTTTGTGACAGTGGCGGACAAAGGCTTGGGCCGACGGGAGGGTACCTCTTTCTCCAAAGCCGGGAAGAGTGGAAAGAGTGGAGGCTGATAGCCATAGGCACATTGGAAGGGAAAGAGGCCTGTGGTGGTGCTGGTGAGGGAATTGTGGGTGTACTCCACCCACAAGAGCTGCTAGGATTCGGATTCTGGGACACCATGCAGCGAGATTCATCCTCTAAGTCTGCCCATTGGACTGGGGGTGGAACCCAGAGGAGAGACTAGTGGTGGCTTCCATCTGGGTGCAGAACTCCTTCAAAAAGACCAAGGAGAACTGAGGACCCTGGTCGGACACTACATCAACAGGGGGGGGGGGCATGCATACGGATGACATGGAGCAGGACCATCTGAGCAGTCTCCTTGGCCGATGGCAGCTTGGACAGTGGCACGAAGTGGGCCATCTTGTTGAAAAGGTTGACAACAGTGAGGATGACTGTGTTACTGTCAGAGGGAGCCAGGCCCGTGACGAAGTCCAAGGAGATGTGGGACCAGGGTTGATGTGGGACTGGAAGAGGTTGAAAAAGTCCCGCTAGGAAATGACAGGAAGCCTTGTGCTGGTTGCAGACAGAGCAGGCCTTGACAAAGTCACGGGTGTCCTTCTCCAGGCTTGGCCACCAGGAGCATTGGAGGAGGATGTCCTGTGTTCGCTGGGAACCTGGATGGCAGGTGAGTTTGGAGACATGGGCCCACTGCAGGACCTCCGACCTCAGGGCTTCTGGGACATACAGGAAGTTGGCGGGCAGGCTCTGGGACCAGGCTGACCCTCAGTAGTGGCCCTCACTCTCTCCTCTATGTCCCAGGTCAAGATGGCGATGACACAGGGAGGAGGAAGGATGGTAGCAGGCCTCTCCACTGAATCCTCCCCCTTCTGGAACTGCTGGGACAGTGTGTCAGGTTCGGCGTTGTGAGACTGAGGAGGGTAGGAGAGGTTGAAGCGGAAACAGGTGACAGGGTGTCAGGTTCGGCGTTGTGAGACCGAGGATTGTGGGAGAGGTTGAAGCGGAAACAGGTGAAGAAAAGGGACCAGCAGGCCTAGCGAGAGTTCAGTCTCTTGTCAGTGCGGATGTATTCAAGGTTTTTGTGGTTGGTCCAAACCAAGAAGGATTCGTTGGTGCCCTCCAACCAATGCCGCCACTCCTCCAGGGTCATCTTCACCACCAGCAGCTCAATGTCCCAGTGTCATAGTTCCTCTAGGCAGGGGACAAGCGCCGTGAGAAGAAGGCGCAGGGTTGGAGCTTCTGGTCGGAGGCTGACCTCTGGGACAGGATGGCTCTTACTCCCACGTCGGAAGTGTCCACCTCCACCTCCACCTGGTGATCAGGGTCTAGCATCTAGAGGATGGGTGCAGCAGTGAACCTGGACTTCAGGGTCTGGAATGCTTCGTTGGCAGCAGGGGACCACTGGAAGGGCACCTTAGAACTGGTGCGGGCAGTAAGCGGAGCAGCCACTGAGTTGTTGCGGATGAAGCGACCATAGAAGTTGGCAAACCCCTGGAAGCGCTGCAGTTGTTTGCAGGAGTCAGGAACAGACAAGGAGGTGACTAGGGTCGTAGGGCTGTGGCCTTAGACGTGGCCTTGGCCTTGCTGAAGACTTGATGGTAGTCGCAGTATTCAAGAGCTACCCCGGGGATAATTGGCAAAGAACAGGAAGTGGGAGAGTAGAGTGGCAGGGAGGCGTGCTTGAGGCAGGTGAAATGACACGAGGTCCCCCACTTACGGATAGAACCAGTCTCCCAGTCAATGTGGGGATTATGCCGAAGGAGCCATGGGTAACTCAGGATGAGCGGCAGGCAAGGAGCGTCCAAGATGTAAAACTGGATGGTTTAGTGGTGGTTGTCGGACAGGAGCATGGGAACCTGGGTGGTCTGATGTGTGACCGTGCCCAATTTGTGGCCATTTAGGGCCCGAGCAGGAACTGGATGAGGCAGAGGAACTGAGCCCCAACTGCTGAGTTAACCCCTTGTTAATGATGCAGGCGTTGGCACCAGGGTCTACCAGAGGTTGAGGACAATCAGGAAGGAGAAGCCAGACTTGGAACAGAGGTCTTTTGTTGTGGGGAGGTAGCGTCGTTGTCTAGCTCACCTGTATTCCCCTGATTACTGGTGAGCTTTGGCTTTTGCTGGGCAGGATGACAAGAAATGGCCTGCCTTCCCACAGTAGATACACAGGTTGGAGAGGGGTCGATGATCTTGTTCCTCAGGGATTAGGGAGGTACGGCCCAGCTGCATCGGTTCAGACTCCTCCATCTGCTGACCTGGCGAGGAGGAAGATCCGGTAGATCCCCCTCTGGAACGAACTGAAAACTGGCGGGGTGGAGCCTCTTGATGCCACTCTCGTCTACGGGCCTGGGTACGGAGGCCAATCCGGATGGCTAGCTCAATGACCCCATCCAACGTGGAGGGAACATCGTGGGTGACCAGCTCATCCTTGATGTAGTCAGCCAGGCCATGGAGGAAGGCATCAACTAGGGCAGCAGAGTTCCACCTGCTGTGAAGGGCTTTGGTGAGGAAGTCGATGGAGTAGTCAGCCACTGTCCTGTCCCCTTGCCATATGCCCATTAGCCCCCGTGTGGTCTCTGAGCTGGAGACCCCCAGTCGAAAAACCTTGCATAGCTCCTTTGCAAATGACTGAAAGGAGGTTCAGTCTGGAGACTGGAGCCCGGTCTGTTGGGTGGCTGATTGTGAAGGCTTCCTTTTCCTGCTCTGAGGTGAAGGTACAGGGCTGAAGGGATAGCAGCAGGGAACAGTTCATGAATTGAAAGGGCCCACAGGTCTCTTGATCTCCGCTGTAGCGCTCTGGGGTTTTCACCCGGGGCTCAAGGGCGTCTGTGGGCAGCAAGGGAGCAGGAGTCCCAATGCAGGAGCAGCTGGTGAGGGTGTGGGATCAGCAGGTTTAGTAAGGAGGAATGTTAGCTGCTTCAGTTGACTGGCTACTGCTGCTAATGCTTGCCCGTTGACCTCAGCTGCCTGTCTTGCCTCTGCGGTGACATCATTGCCTCATGCTGCTGGAGGATACCCTCTATCCTCTCAAGACTGCTAAGGGGAGTGGGATTGAGTGCTAGGTCCATAACTGGCCAGATTGTACTGTCAGGGGATGTAGTAGGACCCAACTGCAGGTCCTTTATTGGAACTGTCTGCATGTTGAATGGTGCACATGCAAAGATCAACAGATAACAGGTATGGACAAGTATGGACAAGTATGGACTTGGTTCAGATGAGTATGCACAGTCTTAAGTTCTTGAGTTGAGCTGAGTTCGTGGGCGGGCTTAGGTGAGCTCACCTTCACAGGATACAGGATGTTGAAGGATGTGTGAGCTGGCAAAGTGAGCTGGTGAGCAAAACTTACTATTAACAGTTCAGCGTTCAAATCAAATCAAATCAAACTTTATTTGTATAGCACTTTTCATACATTAAAAATGCAGCACAAAGTGCTTCACAGAATAAAAACAAACAAAAATACTACATACATATTGAAAACCCACTCCTCCCACCCCCACATATAAGCACACATGCACGCACACGCACACACACACACACACACACACACACACACACACACAGTCAATATAGTCAATAACATGGCTGGGCACTGAGGAACCAGGTGAGGAAAGAACCACCTATGGGGAGCCATCCACACTGAGAGGCGCTACAGCCTACGGCCACAGGGAACGCCACCACAGAGACCACCCTGACCCAGACAGACTGGGGTGGACTCCACACACGGTGCAGAGCCCCCCAGTCCTCTGGGCCTGAGGGATCTCCAGGGTGACGTCCCCGTGGGCAGACCGGACACACCTCTCAGTGTGGAGGCCCCCCATGAGGAAACACTGGAGCTAAAGACTAAAAGACTAAAAGGCAGTATGATAAGATAAAACAAGCATGAGATAAAATAATGATAAAATGCATAAAAATGTAAGATTAGAAAAATTAAAGATTTAAAGATTAAAATAATATTAATAATAATAAATAAATAAATGAAGATTTAGAAACTAAATAATAATAAAATGCATAAAGATTTAAAAATAAATCATTTGAAAGCATTAGAACGTAAAAATAACTTATAATAGAAGAATTAAAAAGGTAAAAGAAATCAGTTAAAAGCTAAATAAAAGAGGTGAGTCTTGAGCCTCCTTTTAAAAACATCAGCAGTCTCTGCAGTCCTGATGTTCTCCGGCAGGCTGTTCCATAAGTGAGGGCCATAATGGCTGAATGCAGCCTCCCTGTGGGTTTTTGCTCTGACTTTTGGAACAATTAAAAGGCCGGTGCCGGAGGACCTCAGGATCCGCGAGGGTTGATATGATCAAAGCAGGTCAGATAAATAAGATGGCCCAAGACCATTAAGACATTTAAAAACTAATAAAAGAACCTTAAAATCGATCCTGAAACACACACGGGGAGCCAATGCAGCGATTTTAAAACTGGTGTAATGTGCACCCACCTTCTGGTCCTTGTCAGCACTCTTGCGGCTGAGTTTTGGAGTAGCTGCAGGTTAGAGATGGTCTTTTTGGGAAGACCAGAGAGCAGGGCATTACAGTAATCTAAATGTCAAGAGATAAAAGCATGCATCATCACCTCCGTGTTAGCCTGAGAGAGAAACGGGCGGACTCTGGCTATATTCTTAAGATGGTAAAAATCTTTCTTTGTTACATTTTTGATGTGTGGAATAAAATTAAGCTCAGAGTCAAAAATGGCGCCCAGGTTCTTTACCCATTGTGAAGGTTTAAAATCTTGTAGTTTCTCTCTCTTGCCTTCAGGACCAATAATTAAAACCTCTGTTTTGTCCTGGTTGAGCTGTAGGAAATTCACTGCCATCCATGACTTGATATCTAAAATGCAGTTAAAAAGGGTATCAATTGGCCCTGTGTCATCAGGAGACACGGCGATGTACAGCTGTGTGTCATCTGTGTAACTGTGGAAGCTGATGCCGTGCCTCCTGATGACATCCCCAAGGGGGAGCATGTATAGATTAAAAAGAATTGGACCTAAAATTGACCCTTGGGGCACCCCACACCTGATTTCATGCGTTCTGGAGGAACACGTATCCATACTTACAAAGAAACAACGATCTGTGAGATAAGAGCTGAACCAGTTAAAAACAGTGCCAGAGAGGCCCACCAAGTTTCTGAGTCTGTTTAATAAAATGTGGTGATCTACTGTATTAGATCCAGTAGTACCAAGACTGTGAGTTTTTGTGAATCAACATTCAACCCGATATCATTTAAAATCTTTAAAAGGGCTGTCTCGGTACTATGGTTCATCCTAAAACCAGACTGATATTTCTCTAAAATACTGTTTCTTTTTAAAAAATCATTTACTTGGTTAAAAACCAGTTTTTCTAAAATCTTAAAAACGGTAAGTGATGTGGGAATCGGATCTAAAAGGCAGGTTGTGGGCTTTACTTGGGAGAAAACTCGACCAAATGTCCTTGCATCAACCAGGGCAAAACTCTCCAGTGTTTCCTCAGGTAAAAGCAATGATCCAGGTGTGTTAAAAATTATATTCTGTTGGGATAAAAGACTGGACCTGATATCATCGATTTTACTTCTGAAGTGGTCTGCAAAGTCCTTGCAGAGGGCGTCTGTTGATATGTTGGATGGTTTATTAAATTGGTGCTGGTTAAAAGATCGAAGGTGAAGAAAAGAAATTTGGGATTGTTTTTATGATCGGAAATGAGTTTTGAAAAGTGGGATATTCTTGCCTGTTTGACTGTTTTATTGTAGGATTTGAGTTGTTCGTGTAATATTTCAAAATGGACTGTCAATTTGGTTTTTCTCCACCTCCTCTTTGCACTCCTGCATTTTCTTTTCAGTCTTTTGAGATTATCATTTCTCCACGGGGGTGTAGGTTTTGTTTTTATTGTTTTGATTAAAAGTGGAGCCACTGAGTGTTGACTTTAATTTAATGTTAAAATTGTCCACAATAAAATCACAGGGTGCAGGTAAAATTTCAGCAGGAGTGCTCTGTAAAATCTCGATAAAATTTGCAGCCACTTCAGAAGTTAGATAGCGTTTGCTCACCGTTCTCACCGGGGCCTCCTGATGGCTAAAACTGGTGATGTTAAAATACACACAGTAGTGGTCAGACACAGCCAGGTCAACAACAGAGGACACACCAGTGGACAGGCCATAGGTTATGACCAGGTCCAGGGTGTGTCCTCTGTTGTGAGTTGGCTGTTTAAAATCCATGCAGGTTTAAAGGTTTAAAAATTCTCTGGAAGTTGTATCCGAGGTATTATCAACACGTACATTAAAATCACCAGTTATTAAAATTCTGTTATAGGTGGTGTGTATGATTGTTAGTAGTTCTGAAAAATCAGTGATAAAAGAGGTGGTATGGTGGGGTGGTCTGTAAACTGTGATGCAAAGAATAGGAGGACTGCTAAAAACAAAGGCATGGTACTCAAATGATGAGTAGCTGTTAAAAGAAACTTCAGTAGAGTGCAGTGAATTTTTAGTGACTGAAGCAGTTCCGCCTCCTCTTTTACCTCCCCTAGTAGAAAATAAAAAATTAAAATTTGATGGGCAGGCCTCGGTGAGAACAACAGGTGTGTCAGTGCCAAGCCATGTCAAAAGAATACGTTCCAACTTGTTATCTAAAATCAGATCATTTATGATAAAAGTTTTATTTAAAAGAGAGCGCACCTTCAGCACGTCCAAGTTAATGTTCCTGCCAAACGTGCGCTCATCATCACAGTGTGGTGAGTGTGGAGCAGGTGTGAGGGGAACTAAGTTTTTGGGGTTGCTATTGATTCATGGTGAAGCTGGTCAGTTAAATCTGTTTGAAATTCTAACTGGGATGGATATGGATGTGGGAGTGGGTTGGGGATGAACCAAAGAGGAAAGCAGGGGGGCGTGTTTTTCCAATGTACGTCAGTCACATGGGGCACACTGAATAGCGCGCTGACTGTTAGCCGCTAACATGCGGCTGCCCAGCCTGCTCGGGTGAAGCCCGTCAGCCTTGTAAAAAGAGGACCGGTTCCAAAATAAGTTAAAATTGTCAATAAAAGTGAATCCATAAGTGCTACAGGCCGCCTGGACCCATGAATTGAGGGAGAGGAGCCGACTGAAGCGTTCTGCCCCGCGGGACAGTGTTGGCAGGGGACTGCTGATAAAAACAGACTTACCACAGTTTTTTAAAAGGTTAAAAGAGCAACAAAATCCATTTTTGTCAGCTCTGATTGCCGGCGGGGGGTGTCGTTTGCGCCCAAATGGAAAATCAGCCGGTTTATGGAGGAAGGGAGTGAATGAAGCAGTTCTGGAAGTTTGTCAAGGATGACTGGGACTGTGGGTCCAGGAAAGCAGTGAGTTGTGGCGTTGAAAAAACGAATATTCCTGATGATGCTGTCTCCAAACAACATGGTGGACGGAGGGAAAAGAGGACAAGGAGGAACACGATGGGGACTGGGGGACCCACATGAGGCAGGTGGATGGTTCATGCTGCGTGACCGGGGGGCAGGAGCTGCAACGACTCGGCAGTCCCGGCCCCGGCAGGAGGAGCGCCAACACGGCTGTGGGAGAGGAGTCCCCCGGAGCGTCTTCGTACAGCTTCCTTTAGGAGCCTCCGACGCGCCGCAGAAGCCGATGCCCAGGATGGGAGTCAATGGTCGGGTCCTGCAGCCGCGGCACTCCGGTCCACAACAGGTGCCAGTGAGGAAGATGTGGATCCATCCGTGCAGGGCGTCACAGGAGTACCACCGCCCGGCAGAGAGGGAGCCACAGCACCGTTAGACGCCGACTCCTCCAAGTGGGGAGCGGCTGGAGCAGCACCGGTCGGCGGGGAAGGAGCCGCAGCGGCGGCGTCTGCAGTGCCAGCGTCTGGATCTCCGTCCGATGCCAAGGCACTGTAGCGGTTTGACAGGCTGAGGCGCGGAGGTGAGGCAGCACAGCCAGGGGCTTTCTTACCCCTGCCGACCACCTCCACCCAGGACCACCGGCAACTCGGTGTTGAGCTGGAGGACGGTGGAGGCCAAGTGCTGGGATCCCAGTGCACCGTGTCCTAAAGGGACGCTGTGAGTGAGGCGATCTGGAGCAACTGTTCATGAGCCACCTCCTAGAGGGCAGTCAGCATGGAGGATTTGGTGTTTAGCTCACCAGAGAACCGGCGAATGTCCTCTTTCAGGTCAGAAATCTTTTTGTCTGCTTTTACAAGCTGGGGGTCCACATCGGTGTGCATAGATGTAGCCATAGATGTAGGCTATCGCTGTGCTGTCATCTGGCGGAAGTTTTCCCACCTGTCAAGCAGGCCGTGTCTGGCTGTTAAAACCCCTAATGCTTGGACATCCAGTGATTAAATTAGCGTCTGATTAAAAGAGATAAATAAAAACAAAAATAAAAACAAGTGATGTCCAAGTAGATAGCTTAAAAGTCACTCGCTAAAATAAATCAGTTTAAAATCGCGGGTTAGGGAGAGCACAGACAGGCACCTACAGCTGTTGAGGAATAAGTGGGGCTCGTGGTCAATGCAGAGGCAGAATTGGTAACAGGCAGGCCGGCAGTGGAGCAGATAAACCCAGGGGAAGCAGGCACAAGAGTTGTCATGGACAGGCAGGGGATCAAAAACCAACAGGACGGGAGAAGTCCGAGGCACTCACACAGGAGAGATGTTTCACTTTGCAGGAAGCTCTAATGACGGCAGGTGGACAGGCGATCTATCTCTAGAGGAGGCCAGAGTGGTGAAACGCCACACAGCCAAAGGCAGATGAGAACCAAGGAATGCAGAGGCAAAACTCAAAGTCAGGGAAGGAAGGCTGTTGCGTTTACCGGGACAGAGACGAGGAGAGGTGGTCAGAAGCAAGCCAAGCTGAAACCAGGAAGTTGATCCACAGATGAGCGCTGAAGAGTCAGGCATAACGCGAAGACAATCTGGCAATGAGAAAGTGATCCAGGGCTGCTTATATACTGGCTTGGTGATGAGAACCAGCTGGGAGCAACTAGACTCACAAGTCAGTCTTTAGACGCTTTGCTTAACTAAAGACTGATATCTTTCTACCTGATTTTGTGTTTAGATGGGCGGATACAATTTCAGAGTTTAAAAAAACTCCCTACGTTGCAGAACCAGTAGTAAATCCGCAGGGCGGCCCTTTGGTGGCTCGCTGAACTCTTGTGCTCATAAACATAGTCCGGCTGCATTAAAAGTTTTAAACAAAGTTGCTGTCAGTCCTTCATTTCCACAATCTTGTGGACTGAGCACACATTTGATGAAACGGGGTTAAATCTCTCGGCATCCATTTTCAAGCTCTCTGTGTGTTTGTTTCCTTGCGGACGAGAAAAGGGGGAGTGTACATTTCCGGGAGGGCGTGTTCTTTTAAAAAATGCAAGAGGCGTTGCTTTGTTGCCGGCCATTTTCTCCGGTGTGTTAAACACACTTTAGAAAGGAGTGTCCCCAGACTATCAGAAGGCGGAGATCTTGGATTGTCTGGTGGCGAGACTAGGGAGCAACAGGTGCGAATGATACTGCTGATGAGAAGGTGTGGTGAGGTAGTGAAAAAATATTTTTGCTTCAGGCTTTAAGTACTCAAATTCAGGATAAATAATAACTTGACCTGCTGCAGCCTTAAAGTGAGAGCAGTATTTTTCCTATTTATTTTCATATTAAAAGTCATGTAAATGAAAATGAGAGAAATTCAATGAACACCCAGATATCCTTGAATCTAAAATGCAGGAGGGGCAGACAACCAGTCTGGTTCAAGGTTCAAGGTTCAAGTTTTATTAATGTCCCAAAGGGCAATTTAGGTTGCAGCAGCAGGAGGTACACAATACACAAGACATACAAGAGATACAGATATGTAGTGCAGGTAGCATGCGCACAGACTACTGACACAGACAGCAGTCACCGAGCAGATAGCAACAGGACTAAAGCAGGACTAAAATAGCTAAAATTAAATTCTGGGCACACAGTGTGCAATAAAGTGCGTGAGTGACAGTAAGTTGCACATGTCCCATAAGTGCAGTCCCTCTAAGGGGAGATAAAGTGCGCAAGTGACACATTAACTGCACAAAAATTACAGTGTAAAGTGCGATCTCTTGAAGAGGAGATCAAAGAAAAGTGCCAACAGTACAATGTTAAAAAGTAGGAAACGGCAATGCATACATTTATTAAAACAGCTACACTACTTCCTTCCCTCAGCAGCATTCAATGCTCGAATGGAGGCAGGAGTAAAGGAAAATTTGTATTTGTTCTTAGTGGCCCGTGGGACACACAAGTGAGTGCCAGATTGGAGCAGTCTGTACTCAGAGTTAAGTGGGTGAGCATCATCTGAGCGAATAGATAGGGCTTTAATAAGCACCTGTCTGTTACAGATGTGATCTAGGCTCACCAGTTGGATGCCTGATACTTTAGAGGCCACTTTCACAATTTTTCCAAGTGAATTCTGATCTTTGATACAAAGGCTCCCGTACCAACAAATAATAGAAAATGAAATAACAGATTCGATGTAAGCACTGTAAAACATTTTCATCAGAGTCTTGTCAACTTGGAACTTAGCCAATTTCCTCAAACAGTATAGGCGTTGCTGACCCTTCTTACATAACATGTCTGTGTTTAGGTTGAATTTTAGTTTATCTTCAATTATTGTGCCCAGATATTTATAGTTGGATACAATGTCGACTGACTGACCATTCACCAAACTATTCTGGGTAGTAATTTGGGAGGTGCACCTAAAATCAATGCAGACCTCTTTTGTTTTAGAGACTTTAAGTTGTAAGAAGGTTTCACTACACCATGACACAAAGTCATCAACAACTGGACCATGGCTGTCCTCATCATCAGCGAGCAGGCTGACAATAACCGAGTCATCAGCGTACTTAGTGATGAATCTGTTGTTGTGGTGGTTGTTACAGTCATTAGTATAGAGAATGTACAAGAAGGCAGATAAGACACAGCCCTGAGGCGAACCAGTAGAGGATGACAAGATCCTGGACAGTGTCCCGTTAACTCTAGTTTGTTGAGATATGTTTGTTAGAAAATCAGAAATCCAGCCCACTAAATAAGGATCCAAACCAAAAAAAAATCAACTAGTTTTTTTACCAGGACATGCTGCTGGATGGTGTTACACGCTGATGAAAAATCAATAAAAAACAGCCTGGCGTGGTTTTTACTTCCTTCTAGATGCTTGAGTAAAAGGTTAAGTAAAGTGGCTGTTGCATCTTGGACTCCCCTTCCAGCCCTGTATGCAAATTGAAGAGGGTCTAACAGGGTCTGATGGTATATAAATGGTTTCTCAGCCACATGGAGGCCATTATATCACGTGTCTTTACTATTACTACTAGACTACTACTTTACCACAGTGTCCAGTGGAGGCAGAAACATATAGTAGCATGTATGACAGCTAAAGAAAAATGTTGTCACATATTGACCAACTTTATGTTTAGTAACCTGTGTTACGTTTTATGACTGAGGCTTGTCAAATATGCAGGTGGCTGTAAACAGAATGACAGTCGCTGGCAGCGTGTTGTGAAATGGTTGCTACAGTTGAATGCATCGACCCTCATCACTATATTTTTGCTTAATGATTCTTAGTTTCCACAAATACATGTTCTTGCAAGGGTTTTCTTTTTTCACCCGTTTCTACAGTTTCTGTAAAACAGGGCTCTGTGCCTTGTCATTCAAAAAACATGTTGCCACTCAACTGACAACCAGGTCCTTGAGTCAGCTGAAGGCAATGTCAGACGTTCTCTTTTATAACTTTGTGCATGAAGCTGTGTTTAAAATTAGCTTCCATGCACAGATTTTTACACTCCCTTCTCACAGCAGTATTTTACTCTGGCATCTCTCTTTCCTCTCTTTGAGCATTGCTGACCCTCACCCCAAAATGAAAGGGACAGTAGATACTTTGTAAGTCTGAACAACAGGCTACCTCGTCAGTGTGTGTGAGCTTTTCTGTGTTCCTGTTATTCCTGTAGTGTGTGTGTGTGTGTGTGTGTGTGTGTGTGTGTGTGTGTATGTGTGTGTGTGTTGCATGTGTGTTCATGTATTTTATGCTGTATGTGTGTTGCATGTGCATGTGCAGTTAATAAAGGAGCTGCTGAGAGATGGCTCTCACCCTATGACCTCTAAGCCCCTATATAACTAAACTCAGCTCTGTCTAGGCAGGAACAGAATGATAGTGCAGACAAAGACAGACAAGACAAGGTTGTCTAGACCAGTGGTTCTCAACCAAGGGTCCGGATACCCTCAGGGGTCCTTGACAGAGTTCCAGGGGATCCCCAGAAAAATGGAAAGTAGTTTACTTTCACTATTTAGTTCAGTAAATAAGTGAGCACAATTTGAGTAAGGGTCGTAAGAGTGACAGGTAGATTTCACTTCCTTCACTTCACGGTTATCTCCTGAACTGTAGTAACAATTATAGAATTCTGGTCTTAATCAGATTAAACACCCAAAATCTTTTCTCATGGAAGTCCTTGAATTGAGGCCCCTGAAATGGGTGTCCATGCCCTAATGTGCATCAGTTTATGGGTCCCAGACACTGTAAAGGTCTAGACCCTACCTACTCCCACTCTCACTTCACATACAAAACACAACCCAGTTCAGCACAGCTAATTGCACAAAAACCTACTTACACACCAGTTGTACGGTTTTAGACATTTTAGTAGGAAGTTGACATGATATCTATAACAAAACCAAACAGTGTTTCCTAAAGAACTTAACAGTTAGGGCATGTAATGAGATTAGGATGGATCATCACACAAGTGTGGAAACTCTTCCTCCGTTGTGATTGCAGAACTTCTTTGATCATTGTTTATTCTTCTATTCTTTTTCATTTCTGAGCTGCCTGCTGTAGATTTCCCATAATTAGAGGCCTCCTGATTTGATCAGAGCCCAAATCCTGAGAAACGAGTTGGTCTGGCTCTAAGTAAACTCTTTCCAAGGAGTTGGGGGAGGTGGCTTTTACTGAACTACCTTCCTGGCCCTACTGAGGCTGTCTTTACAGTGGTCGAGCTCAACATGGCAGAAACAAGAAAGATAGACTTAGCAGGAAACAATGATATGACTCAAACAGATCCTGGAAAGCCCTGAAGTTTTGGCTGGGAAGAGTTATGTAAGAAACCCCAGTGGCTTGTGTATGTTGGAGGCTCTACAGAGGGCGGATCAGGGGCTGCCAGCTCTTGGTGTGGCGGCTGGCGCTTTGCAGCACTTCGGTGGATCTGTGGATCTATTCCTAGTGGTGTAATTAGAGGGACACAGATGAAGTGCAGTGGCAAAGTGCACTCTTTAACAGCTGCAATGTGTATGTGCTTGTTTTCTTTCACGTCTCGTCCTCTTCACCCATCCTTAACGATCCTTGACTTGATTATTAGGTATGATGCCAAGGTCAAAATACACTTGTTTTGATGGCAGAAATACTGTCCAACAACTTGTGCATTACTTTTGACTATGACTGGCACGAGATGGAGTGAATGATTCAACAACCATGCAAGTCATCACCCTCTCATTTTTATTCTCTCACACCTCTTTCTTTATAATCTCTTCAGTCTGATAAGGATCAAGTACTTTACATGCAACAGTGGAAGAAGTATTTAGACTCTTTATGTAGTCAACATAGCACCACCACCATGTAAACATATTCATAGGTTTTAGTCCTGCGTTTAAAACTTTACATAATTAAATGACATAAATATTAATAAAAAAAATTCAAAGTGTTTATTCAGATCCATCCATCCATCCATTCATCATTTATTTGTCACGTGAAAATTCTACAAGAAACAACTCAAGGAAAATGTGATCCCATCAGCTCATTTAACTTGTGCACTGTAATTAATCCTTTTTTGTTTCTTCCTACATTTTTGGCTGCTGCTTTATAATTGTCCATGTTTCCGAATGGTTCTGGTAATCCATTGCTTCTGGTTGTGGATGGATTTAACTGTCCACACATCCTGACCCCAACAAGACGGCCGCATGGTTGCTCTTCCTGAAACGGCAGTGTTGCACTACAGCCGCCATGCAGTGATCCACAGCAGGACTGGCCGGGACAGCACATCACATTCCTACTGTCCCACTGGTCCCACCAGTCTCACCAATCCCACCAGTCTCATCAATCCTTCCTCACTGTAAAACATGCTAAATTTAGGCTCTTATTTAAAATTTAGGCTCTGATAATATTTAGGCTCTTATGATATACAAAATATATCATTACATCTTATACAAATTCTATCATTGTAACTATTGCAATAATTATTATGATAATTGTCATAACTGTAACTGTATAATAAATTAATTTCAAAGCAGCATATTAATGTTGTAGCTAGTCAGGGTGGAGCCAATTGCAACTACTTTATATACTGTTGAGTACAGTAGCTTAATCCATGACAGTGCATCATATAATAAGGGCCTTAATTCTGCTGTGGATGGCGGGCATATGTCCAAACATTTCCAAATCCAAATTTTGTCTTCACCAATTTTACAGCAACATTGTGATTTTATGTCAAGAGGGGAGAAGAAAGGTTGATAAAAATGTGAAGAGCTGAGACAAATTGTGAATCAGTTGATTAGTCAATGGACGGAAATGTAAGGATTTGCTGATTTTGTGTGTCTTACGTGATAATAACTCAAATGTTTTTGGGTTTCCAGCAATTAAGAATGCATGAATATAGCTGTAAGGGTTCAAGCCCTTTTTTCAGCCAACTGAAGGAAGCAGCTCATTTGCCAAAATGCCAGATTGGGTTGTGTCTGGTTCCCCCTTTGGGTCAAGCTCACAGTGCTTTGGTATGTCTATTTTTTCCCTGATCTTGCTTATTTATAATAGAAATTTCTATCTTGGCCTCACAGTGCTGTTTACAAAAATTCTTGTTGATAGTCAAAATCCAAAAAGTAGATGTACCATTACTGTTTTTCACATTATGCAAATTAACAAAAAAATCCATCATGGCAGATTTATATGGTCCAGAGGCTTTTTTGTAGAGCATAATGAGCTGGAAATGTGTCCCAGATTTTAAGTCAATCAGACTTGTCGTGTGAGGGGTGTGGCCATTCTAAAATTGCATTTTTAGGTGTTAATTACAGCATCACCATATGGCTGACTGCAGTCATATTTTTTTACTTGCTCATTATTTCCAGTTATTAGGCCAAGTTTAATGTTTATAAGTCATTCCAGCTGACAGGAGTTTGAGCAGCAGTGTTGGACAACACATACAAGTAATAAACCAGCACAAACTCAGGGGGTTGTGCTCCTTAAGGGCTTAAAACCTAATTATAACACTCCACCAAAAAATATGCTAGAATTTAATATCAATTGAATATAAAGCAGTGTAACACTCTTATTAGTGTGGATCCAATTACAATATTGGCAGTGTTTCCCAGTTAAGAGCGATCTTAGGGGTTAAGAGCGCAGTTAAGAATGTCTTTGGTAAGAAGGGTCGCTAAGATAAGAGTGTTTCCCAGATGCGTTCTTAATGCCCTTCTTAGGATCGCTCTTACGATTGCTCTTTAAGATGCTCTTAACAGGAGCTGACCACTACCGCGGTGCTGAAACTAAATCAATCGATGTCAGGCACATCGATCACCCACCAGTTCATCAGCGCTTAAGTCACACACAGTGCTGCTACCTAACGCACTAATTCCCTGCTGCTCGTGTGTATGTGTGTTCTAATAATTCTAATGAAAAACTAAGACAATAAATATTTGTTAATGACCTATTTTCATGATGAAAACAAGACTAGGACTAAATAAGAAGTAGTCTTGGCAATAGAATCATGAGGAAATGTATTATATTTAAACAAAAAAAATACAGACGCCTTGCTGAGGCCGGTGCCGTCTCCCATCACCTCCAGGAAGCTCCCCACTGCGTATAAACGCAGCGCAACCAGACACTGCACCTCCAGGCTGAGGGCGAAATTGCACTGGGTTGCCCTCTGGATGTGTAGAGACACTAGTTGATGAGGCGTTGTACCTCAGCCAGTACTTCATTTGGACAGCCCGGTCTGAAAGCATGTTGAGTGGGCTGAAGTGCTGACACAAATGCATGCACAAATGCATTTACATATACGGTTTGGCTGCACACACAGCGACACTGTTGGTTAGCAACGAGAATATGCTGTAAAGCAGCCATGGTATCTCACACGTGTGATGTGGCAATGCCTTTAAATAGAGTAGCAGGTGGAGCGTCCCTTGATGAGGTTCCAGCTGAGCTCAATTACACCTGTCAGTTGCCTGATATCTGTGAAATGTTGCAGGTTTGGAGGGTGGATGTGTTTCTGTTGTGCCCTGACGCATTTTTTGGGTGCGGTAAACTATCTGATATGTGCATGCAGATGTGAGATATGTGCGGAAAAATTATGATAAATGATAGTCATGATGATTCATTTTATTTGTGTGCCTGGAACACACTTGTTATTCCTCATACTTATTTTTCATCTTATGATTATTTTTCTTCTGTCAGATTTCAGTGCATAACTTGTGCCACAGCTTTGAGTGCACATAGGGTCTTCATAAAACATATAGATTTAAGATTCAAAGTGTTTATTGTCATATGCACAGTAAGGACACGCGTTTCACTGCAGAATGAAATTTGTTCTTTTCTGTCACCAGTTAAAGCTAAACAATATAAATCTGAAGTATAAAATAGATCAATATATATACGGTGCGCACTGTTGTAACATCTCATTGCTTAGTGTAATATAAATGTGCCTGCTGCGGCTGGAGCTGTGAGCGTTCGGTCACTAAGAAGACTGTTAAGAGTGGGTCAGCTCAATCTTACAACTCCCTCTTAATGAAAGATCTTCTTAGCACTAAGAGCGATCTGGGAAACGTGTTTTTCTTTCACAGGAGGCTTAAGAGCGTTCTTAAGAAGCTCTTAGCGCCAAGAGCGATCTGGGAAACGTGGCCATTATCAATCATAAAGTATCAGATCTCAAGGAAATTGAATAGGATGAGTTTACACAGCATTTTTATTGTTTGTTTTTATGGAAAGCATAATAACCAGTTGTAACAAAATAAGGGTCATGTAAAGTGATAATTTATTACATTGATTAATACTTTTTTTTATATAAAATTACATCAGTGGTCTTAATCAGGTCAACAAGTGGACTGACTTTTCTCTATATATGTCATATCTTCTGCTGATGCTACCCTTCCATTAATCTAATGGCATTCAATTCAAATGTTGGCCATGTTGAAAGTGTGGCAGAATATTTCTAGGTCCAATGTAGTAAGATTATCATTGCAACTTTTACATAAAAGTGACACTTATTCAGACATGAGGCCTCTGTCACATTTATGTAAAGAGGTGTGTAATTTGCAAAGTATGGTGTAACTATGGCTCTCAAATAAATGAAATAAAAAGTACAACCCCCCTCCAAATGGAATAAAGAATAATGTAACAGAACAGTAAAAAATAGTACAGTTGCAATATCAGTACAATTGCAGTAGTGGTAGTTTAAAATTGTGCTTCAGTAATGTACTTGAGTATGTGTAATTAGTTACTAGTTTCCACCACTGTGGAAAGACACAATTATTGGCTTGGACAGCCTCTCTGAAAGATATAACATTGTGTACTTAAAAATTGTTGGGCCTGGATATTAAACATGCATTGAACTTAAGCATGTAGTTCAGCTGAATTAGCCAAATATCTTGCTGCCTGTTGATGACCATGAATAACTCAAACAAATGAATTTATTTATTATTATTATTATTATTATTATTTATTTATTTATTTATTTTTAGGGCATTTTGCCTTTAATGGACAGGACAGGAAAGCATGAAAGGGGGAGAGAGGGGGGGTGACATGCAGCAAAGGGCCACAAGCTGGATTCGAACCCCGGCTGCTGAGGCAACAGCTTTGTACATGGGGTGCCTGCTCTACCCACTAAGCCACCGACGCCCCAAACAAATGAATTTAAATTGGGTGCAGTACACTTCCACAGTTGTGCTGTTAAGAATCTCTTTCATTAGCCTTTTCAGTCAATAAAACACAGCAGGCTACAACAGAATAAGAAGCTGATTTTTGTGCAGACATTCAAATGTTCTGAATATGGAAGTTTTGAATACCCCATCAAAGCCAGGAGTAATGGCAGATGAATCAAGACTGAATCTGTCCCCACACAGAACTGTCCCATAAACCATATCCCTGGTTTAGTAACTGGATGGTCTAATGAATAGCCTGGCCCGCTGAGCCTGACCATTGAGGCAGCTGTGCCGTGAAGGCAGCTCTCCATGGTGTAATAACTCTGTCTCTCCATCTTACTGATGTGTGAAAGAAACCAGGCCGTTGCAGAAAAACCTTGGACCCACATGCACATGTTGAACACAAGGGGAATTCCCACACACCAGCTTCACTTGGCCACACATTTATAGCCACACATTAAGCATGGATTGAGTTGTGTCTTCACACCAAGATAGTAATTAACACTCACATGTAAGCTCTGATGTGATTTACAACAACTACTCTGCAGGGCTCTCTTGTCTTGCATCTTTCAGTATTTGATCGAAATGCTAAGATGGGCTTTTTCAATCATAATGATCTATGTTAAAAACATTCCCTAACACTGCAGTAGTTTAAGTTTTCGGTGGCAGTCTTTGTCCAGGAAGTTGCTAAAGCTATGGCTGGTATCTCAGCTATGTTTTACAGTTTCCTTACAGAAGTTAGTACTATTCTGTGCAGTTCCTGTAAGCAGAGGCAGAAGACCAAGAATTTACTTAAAACCATGTATTAGCCATTCATTTTGATATGTTACAAAGTAATGTGGTGAATGTCTAAATGGAGCAGAACATGCTCTCTGAAGTAATTTTAGAAATTACTTCTGATAGAGAAGAGGAACAGCAGTCTTTTACCTTAATATTTTCAAATATTATTTGTTTGATTTGTTTCATATGGGCAGGAAACTTGTAATTAATCAGTGCTTGTAAGAAAGCCTTTTCTGTGCACAATAAGTTTTATTAACATATTTCAGCCAAGTTAAACTGGTGAAATGTTTGCAAGTGAGAAACTACCAATGTCCATTCATCTGTAAAGTTAAAACAATATCATTCTTCAAATGGAACATCTTAGCAACAAGACCAGGCAAACTCATTTTACATTTCTTGAGTTTCAGCAAGTACAGCCATCTTGAAGACCACTAAACATACAAAATGTTACAGATGTCAGCGGCTCATGAAAAGATGCAATTTATGGCCTCCGCAAAAACAACACCACATTTACTCTAATGCAAGAGCTGATAACATCCATCCAAGAAGAGTCAGAAACACTGAATAAACATATTTCCTTAAAACGGCCACATTTGTTACTAAAGATACTGAATATTTAAGTCGCATTATGATCGGTGGTTCAGTGTGAAATAATATATGTAAAATATGTGGAAAAAAAATGATGTGGTTATATGGCCAAGAAAAAGAGAATAATTTGTTTGGCCAGTGACCATGGCCTCTGGATAGCTTGGCTGAGAAAGACTCACCCCAGCTCCCCCCTTGTCTGACATTGACCAACACACCAGACACCTCAGCAGTGTGGAGTCATTCACAGCCCACGCAGTGCGGTAACATGCAGGTTATTAGTTACTTTTTTTTACGGTATGTGTGTAGGTGGGTGGCTTTGTGGGGATATGGTATGTTGCTAAGTTTCCTGTTTTCATGAATTTGAAAACAAATTTTGATATCTTTCATTTTCTTTAAACGAAGCTTTTAATATTTTGACATATTTAGACTGTAAAAGCTGCCAGTGATCCACAAGGCTGGGCAAGCCTTTTGTATGTCACTTCATTTTGCCCCTCTCCAAACGCACACACACACACACACACACACACACACACACAAATTAACCAAAACTGACATTGCTAGTAGTAAAATAGATAGGCTAGGTAAAGAAACCTATCCAGTAACCTCTCTGTTAGCTCTGCTAAATGTATGCAAATTTATGTTTGATATGTTTATTTTTACAAATATCTGTTGTACTTTTTGTGAAAAATACTGAACAATAATAATACATCACTATGTGTCACTCATCAGGAAAGGGAAATGGTCAGTTCACCACTTTGTAAAATTTCCTCCTGCCATCTATCCACCAAGAGGCAATTCTGAAGGAAATAAATACTGGTGGTTACCCTGACCACATGGATCTTCTCTTGCAAGCATTTGTTGAGTGAGCATTTGTTGTGTGTGTGTTAGTGTATATATATATGTATGTATATATATATATTTACATTAACACACACACACATATATATATATATATATATATATATATATATATATATATATATATATATATATATATATATATATATATATGTATGTATATACATGCACTCTACACTACTCCTATAAAATATGAGTAATTCTACAAATATGATTGGTTAGAAACTTAAGAAAATGAGCAAGAGAAAGAGAGAGAGACTGGGTTTAAAGGTCAGTGCCTAAGCCTTTTGGGTTCAGTTCTTGGTCAAGGACCACCAGCTCAAATGGGTTTGTTTGGATGTCATCTCTGAACATAGAATAAACCCTCTGGCATTGGACTTATGATCAGCCTCCTGTTTCTTCAGAGTGCTCTGGACTTTCTTTGGTTTTATCAGAAGCAATTTTAACTAAATATTGATCAACACCACAGTCTATTTTTTGGTTCGAGGGCAGCCAATTAATCCACAACACATTCTGCTAGCCACTCTACAGGTGCTGAATAATAAATTGTATGACCTCTGTACCAGCATCAGTTCCAAGAGGAACTGTAATGTCCTTTGTTTCTCTAAAACTTGCCTAAATCCTTGAATAGCGCACAGCACCATTTAACCAGGTGACTCTTACACTGATCTGACAGAACAGAGGACTCTGGCATGAAAAAGGAGGAGGCGTGTGCTGTATGTTGAAAAAGGACTGGTGTGACAGTGGGAATAGTGAAATGCTATCCCGTTCCAGGTCTTGAGTTATTGTCAATCAGACTGCACTGGCTAGCAAGGTAATTCATATGGCCATTATCACACAGCGGTCTACATTCCACTACAGGCATGGGGTGCCCTGTCAGATCTATGCTGACTTCAGTTGCTCACAGACCAATAATCCTGATGCTGTGCTCGTTGTTGCTGGAGTCTTCGATCTGGCTAATCTTAAAAAGGTTATGCTTGACTTTCCTTTCAATTCAATTCAGTTGAGTGCAATTCAATTCAATTCAATTCAATTCAATTTATTTCAATTCAATTCAATTTTACAAAGCCCCATATCACAAATCACAATTCAAATCAGATTTGGCTGTTTAATACAAGTATTTGATGATTTTTTTTTCCATATGAATTTTTAAAGTTTGCACAGGGCTCAGCCAGAAATTCAGTGAGACAGTGGCATTCATGTAGTAGAGTAAACAAGCTAACGGCGCTAACAATGAATCAGAAATGTGCAACAACATTTTTTGCTGACACTAGTTATCAAACAAAGCCAGAGACTGTGTCATATTAAATACCTGTGAGCTGTCAATTCACCACTTCTCAGCATGAGCCTTACAGTGGAAGGTTTCTCCTCCTCTGTGCCACTGTAATCCTAGAGGCATGAGGCAAACTCTGAGAACTATGACAGATTACAAGCCCACACCCCCGGTTATACTCACCTCTGTAATGATAGTGCTTTGAATGACTGGTCAAGGATTACATCTGCTCCGCACCAGCACATAAGACCCACTACAGTTTGCCTGCCGTCCCAACCAATCAACAGAAGACGTCTTGGTGAGATTGCTGTCCAGTGTTAACACCATAGTTCCCTCCAGGCTGGTCACAAAGCTCAAAGACCATCAAGATCTTCAATGCATCACTGTCCCAGTTCATCATCCCACCATGCCTGAAGTTGGCCACAATCGTCCCGCTGCCCAAAAAGACCACCGTCAGCAGCCTCAATGACTACCGACCAGTTGCTCTGACACCTGTTATAATGAAGTGTTTTGAGAAACTGGTCCGACGTCACATCAAGTCCTGCCTCCCACCCACTTTTGATCCACTTCAATTTGCATACAGAGCTAACAGATCGACAGAGGACGCCATTGTCACAGCGCTTCACACCACCATCTCCCACCTGGAACAGCAGGGGTGCTATGCTAGGCTGCTCTTTGTCGACTTCAGCTCTGCCTTTAGTCAGAGAGGGTCCCCATCTCTCAACAGCCCTCAGCCTCAACACCGGCTCTCCACAGGGCTGTGTGCTGTGCCGTCTTCTGTACACTCTGTACACCCATGACTATGTCAGCACTCACCCAGGCAATGCCATCATTAAGTTCGCTGATGACACCACCGTGGTGGGGCTCATCTCTGGAAGCAACGAGACGCCATGCAGGGATGAGGTCCAAAGGCTGGTGGGGTGATGTGCAGACAGCAACTTGGTTCTCAATACCTCAAAAACCAAGGAACTGATTGTTGACTTCAGGAGGAGGAAGCCTGACCTGCAGCCCATCTGCATCAATGGGGAGGGTGTGGAGAGGGTGCCCAGCTTCAAGTTCCTGGGTGTGCACATGGACACAGATTTCCAGTGGAGCACTAACACCTCAGCATTCGTGAAGAAAGCCCAGCAGCGTCTCCATTTCCTGAGGATCCTCAGGAGGATCAACCTGAGGAGGGAGCTGCTGACCGTCTTCTACCGCTGCTCCATTGAGAGTGTGCTGTCCTACTGCATCTCTATGTGGTTCTCCAGCTGCACCATGGCGCACAAGATGGCACTACAAAGCATCATTAACACCGCCCAGAAAATCATTGGCCACCCTCTCCCTTCCCTGAAGGACCTCTACAGTACCCGCTGTCTCAAGAGGGCACGTAGCATCCTGAGAGACTGCACGCACCCAGGACACCGGGTGTTTGAGCTGCTGCCCTCTGGCAGGAGATTCAGGGCGCTGAAGTCACGGACAAATAGACTCAGGGATAGCTTTTATAACAGGGCAATAGCACTAAACAATACAGACCTCATCTGATTAACTTTTTTTCTTCAACAATGGGTCATGTGCAATCAACAATCTATTTATCACCAACAATAATCTATTTATCACCTGCACTTCAGATCACACTTAAGTGTATATTCTGTATATATTGTTCTATTCTTCATATATTTTATTTTATCTTGTTTTTATATGCCTTCGTTTGCACCAAAGTAGACAGTATCCCAATTTCGTTGTGCTGTGATACACAAGTATGACTTTACGATGAGCATAGTATGAACATGGAGGACTAGGCTGCAGCATCCAAGGTGTGGCATGCAGTCCCTATCATTCTCTCCTAGGACCCACCCATATGAGAAGAATAGGGTAGGTTAATGTTCAGGAGCATCCATTATGTGAGAGGTAGTTCTATAAGTAAGACTCATCAGTTCTGACCTTCAATTCCTTGCATTCTCCAATGAAATTCACCCCACAATCAGAACTGAGCTGCTTGCAGGAACCTTGAAAAGAAAAAAAAAAAAAAAAAAATCATCTCCCCGGAGTGCTAATAATGTGGACAGCTGTAGTCAAAAAAAAGCACTGCCTGGCACTTGTTTACCACAATGCCTCCTCTGGTATGATGAGAGGTAATGTTCCAGGGTCCAAAAGACATCCATTCCAACTCGGATGAAGGGTGGCTCGATGAACCGCTAATCAGCTGGCAGCTAGTTTAGACTTATCTCATTCCACTAATGATCCAGACTGAAGTGAGGGGACGGCCTTGATCTGCAATCGCCACATATAATTATACAGCAAAAGGGCAGATTTATGATGTCTCTTAGGAAGGATGTACCCTTCTTATTGTTAACATTTAATGACTGTGACTTTGGCTCATGACTATGCACTTTCAGTGCTTTGGTTTGGAGTCTTACAATAGGCACTGGCAAGGCTGACACGTCTTTCTATGCTGTGGATCATCAATCTCCAACTTCAAAAACACTCAAATTTTTTGGTCTCTCTTTTAAAGGCAACAACTTGTGGTCATATCTATGCCAGTATGTGCCTCCACTAGCTCAAACATATTTTCTTTTTTTGAGACACAGATTTTGCTGTTCCAACTCATTTGATGAATTTAGGGCCAGTGAACCAGTAAGTCTGCTTACTGGCCATTATCCCAGCACCAGAAAGACCTGACGTAATGTACCCTCCTTCACATCCATTATCTTCTGCTTATTCCGGTCGTGGGGGCAGCAGGCTAGGAAAGGCATTCCAAAAATTCCTCTCCCCAGCAACATTTTCCAGCTCCTCTAGGGACATTCCAAGGCATTCCCAGGCCAGCTGAGATGGTCACAGCTACAGGTTCTTTTTGAACGCCCGGAAGCACTCTCAGTGTTTGTTGTTGAAATCTGGGCAGCTTAGCAAGACATCCTTCAATTAGACTTCCTCATGCATAGCTCTTGAGTCAAACATAAACCTGATTTGTTCTGCCTTATGAGGGTGAAAGAAATATTGTTAAGTATCAACATTGAACATTACTCTGGAAGACTGGAGCTGGTTCTGACTGATGAGTCCTTAGTATCCTGAGGAGATCTCTGCATTACCAGGTTAAGGGATTGGGTGCAATGCTGTGATGTGCCGGTTGCTGTCACACTGCACATTCAGTTTTTGAGATCTGCCTTGTTGAGGCACAGCATCTGAAATAGTAATTATTCTTCCCCTAGTTAAGTTAAACTCTAATTCAATGGCTTAGTTTTGAAACCATGGCAGTTGCTGAGGAAGTGTGGCCTCTTGTGGATGGCACAATGTTTCGCCATGTTTTCAAAGCTTACCTCAGATATATCAGCTTGGTTGGTAGTTGGTTTACTATCAACTTGCTTTTCTGACTGAGAACTGAGTTCTGCAGCTTTGTTTCTCAAATTTCCTCTTGGAAGGGCAGGAGTTGGACAACAGCCGTGCAAAACTTGGGTTGTTTCTTATCCTGGGTTGGTTGCAGACAAATTTGAAGAAAGCATATGTAAAAGGTGGAAAAGCAACACAGTGATCCACTATGTAGTGTGACCCAAGAGTGATCCACTCATTTTACAGTCCTTGTAGCATGGTACAACAATGGGATGGATACCCCAAGCTGTGTCTACATATCCATACAACAACTCTCTTTGGTTGCTATTTCCAGCTCCATGAGAAGGTCAGCAAGGTCCTGAAGCTTCAGATGAGCTTTATTGGAGATTTTAGGAAACTCAGTTTTCTTGAATAAGGCCTCCTCTATTGCCTCAGGTGCTCCATAGGTTTTTTTAATCCAGTTCCACATCATGGCAAGGCCTGTGGCCTGTGTCTGTACATGTTAAGATGTACAGTTTCTTATTTTCACCTGTTCAGATGACTTTGGTCCTAGCCACTTAACTAGAGGATCTAGCTCTTCTGCTGCTGTGAAGGCTAAGCCTTTGGTAATTCTGGTAGAAGATGATCCATCCCCAGTATTTTAGTGGCCGGTCATCAGACCTTTGGAGTTTTCATGTCACAATCGCTTGTTTGGCAAGATATTTTACACTATCTGACATAACTGACATCCCGTTAGAAGACATGTTAAAAAAACGGTGTGCTCCATGGTTTCCAGTACTGTTTTAGGATTGGGCCTGGTAGTTTAGGGAAAAAAAAAAATGTTGGAGGAGAGCACGATATGGTCCTGGATAGGCTGGCTCATGTATCATAAAATCTATCTAAATGTCTTGTGACAAGAGTAGCATGGGCAGGTAACCTGGAACCCTCTTGCTGTGACATGGCAGTGCTAACCTCTGCACCACCGTGCCACCACAGCAGAAAGACTGTGATATAAATACATTCCATTTGTACATTTAAATGTGCATTTAAATTCAGTCAAATTAACCTCACAAATGTGTTGCATACAAAATAGAATGTCTTTGCAGAACTTACAGGCATATGTAATCCAAACTTTAAGGAAAGCAAAGTAATGACCTGCATGCTTGTTACAGCCACCATACTTTTCCACACTTGTCCACAAGGGGGTGTTGCAGTACCCTAAATGACACCAACACAATATCCATGTTCTACCACACTTGTTGTCACACACATAGTGCCCCTCCAGTTTTTTTCTTTAACATCAATGGACAATAAGACCACTATGACCAGTGGCTGTGAATGTATAAAGGGTTTTCATGTGTCAACAGAACTGAACAGAACTCTAACAAGTTTAAAAGAGACTGTGTAAATGTCCCGGGGTTACCTCTCCAGTCTCACTGTCTGCCTGCTTGCTCAGAAAGAGGATTAAGTGCTGATCACAGCCCAAATTCTTTATCATCTTGAGGAGATTGTGGATGTGAGCAATTAGTTTTGGGTCTTCTTAAGCATGGCATCAAAAGAGGCCTGGTGTTAAAGTTCTTTCTGAGCTACTGTGAGAACATATCTGTCCCATGTTGGAAAACCATGGAAAGAAAACAAAGTAAAAGTATTAGTATTCACTGGGAATTTGGATCAGTGACAGTAAATTTGGGCTGTTGCATTTGGGGATGATCTCTTGCAGGTGAAGTAAGAACAGAAGCTTTTTGTCTCCTCATGCAGCCTGTTCATCCCGTGCACTGCCCATTGAACAGCCTTCTAGTGCATGATGAAATAAAACCTCTGTCCTCTTTTACACCAGTTTTGGTGTTGGAAGCATGCAAATATGTAAATGATACATAAAAAGACACTCAATTGGCCAGTGTGTAAGACTTACAGGGATTTAGTGGCATCCAGTGGTGAGGATTACAGATTGCAATCAACTGAACTTCTTAAGGATAGAACTCCTTCAGTGTTCATTGTTTAGGAGGTTTTTACCACAAGCTGGATTACTCACAGTGGTCTCTTCCTTTCAGAAGAAAAGGACCAGGTGATTAAAATCACTGAAAACACTGAACAAAGCAGTTACATATTACAAATCAGTGTTTTTCTGATACTGTTTGGCATCTCACAGATGGGCTGCTGGCCCAGCAACTGCTAATGTGTGCTCACTTTTTTCTCTGATAACTTAATATCCAGATGTTCAGGAGGTTTTTACCAGGAGTTTATTCCTCTCTAAAACAAACACACCCTGTGATTTAAACTGGTAAAAACACTGAATAAAGTTGTTTCATGTAAAAAAACAACAACAACAGTGTTATTCCGACGCTCTTGTTGTGGAGTGACTGCTAACTGCAGTGGCTGATGCAAAGACGCTAATGTCTCTATCTAGAGCCAGCGTTTGGTTTGTCCATTCTAGGCTACTGTAGAAACATGGTAATGCAACATGGTGAGCTCCATAGACGAGGACCCACTCCTTATGTAGGTTTAAATGGCTCATTCTAAGGTATGAAAACCACAACAGTTCTTTTTTTCAGGTGATTATAGACTACTACTACTTTTATTCAATTTCTGCCAGTAGTTGCCATTAAATTATACACACTGGATCTTTAAAGGGTGTGTTTTCCACTTAAGGTGATGAAAGAACAAGCCTGGAGCTTTTCCTTCAGAACAATTACCCACTTGATTGCTAAGGTGCCTTTGTGTCAGCTCGACTTAAAAGCCAGGTGACTTTTGCCCTGTTAAAAAGAGTCGGCATTCTAGCATAGTAATATCAAACTAATGGCAGCTTCTCAGCTAGGTTAGCCACACACACCTTTTTTTCATATCTGTTAATATCTAAGTGCTCACAGGTGGTCTGCCTGTGAAGCGTGTAGAAAAACACAACCCTTGGTTTCAACCCACTGTACATCAAATGAACCGTATGCACCTTTCCCACTCTTTTCCTTTTTGTTTTCTCTGTTTTTATTTGCACCCTTTACCCTCCCTCATATACAGAAATCCCCTTCCTGGGAAAAGCATGAGTTGTCCTCCCCAGTATATCATTGAAAACATAAATATATCATTTTGAATTACACTAAACAAAAATATAAACCCAACACTTATGTTTTTGCTCCCATTTTTAATGAGCTGAACTCAAAGATCTAAAACATTTTCTATACACACAGAAGACCATTTCCCTCAAATATTGTTCACAAATCTGTCTAAATCTGTGTTAGTGAGCGCTTCTCCTTTGCCGAGATAATCCATCCCACCTCACAAGTGTGGCATATCAAGATGCTGATTAGACAGCATGATTATTGCACAGGTGTGCCTTAGGCTGGCCACAATAAAAGGCCACTCTGAAATGTGCAGTTTTGCTTTATTGGGGGGGTCTGGGGGGGTCCAAAAACCAGTCAGTATCTGGTGTGACCACCATTTGCCTCACGCAGTGCAACACATCTCCTTCGCATAGAGTTGATCAGGTTGTTGATTGTGGCCTGTGGAATGTTGCTCCACTCCTCTTCAAAGGCTGTGCGAAGTTGCTGGATATTGGCAGGAACTGGAACACGCTGTCGTATACGCCGATTCAGAGCATCCCAAACATGCTCAGTGGGTGACATGTCCGGTGAGTATGCTGGCCATGCAAGAACTGGGATGTTTTCAGCTTCCAGGAATTGCGTACAGATCCTTGCAACATGGGGCCGTGCATTATCATGCTGCAACATGAGGTGATGATCGTGGATGAATGGCACAACAATGGGCCTCAGGATCTCATCACGGTATCTCTGTGCATTCAAAATGCCATCAGTAAAATGCACCTGTGTTCGTTTTCCGTAACATACGCCTGCCCATACCATAACCCCACCGCCACCATGGGCCACTCGATCCACAACGTTGACATCAGCAAACGGCTCATTCACACGACGCCACACACGCTGTCTGCCATCTGCCCTGAACAGTGAAAACCGGGATTCATCCGTGAAGAGAACACCTCTCCAACGTGCCAGACGCCATCGAATGTGAGCATTTGCCCACTCAAGTCAGTTACAATGACGAACTGCAGGTCGAGACCCCGATGAGGATGACGAGCATGCAGATGAGCGTCCCTGAGACGGTTTCTGACAGTTTGTGCAGAAATTCTTTGGTTATGCTAACTGATTGTTGCAGCAGCTGTCCAGGTGGCTGGTCTCAGACGATCTTGGAGGTGAACATGCTGGATGTGGAGGTCCTGGGCTGGTGTGGTTACACGTGGTCTGCGGTTGTGAGGCCAGTTGGATGTACTGCCAAATTGTCTGAAACACCTTTGGAGACGGCTTATGGTAGAGAAATGAACATTCAATTGACGGGCAACAGCTCTGGTGGACATTCCTGCAGTCAGCATGCCAATTGCACGCTCCCTCAAAACTTGCGACATCTGTGGCATTGTGCTGTGTGATAAAACTGAACATTTTAGAGTGGCCTTTTATTGTGGCCAGCCTGAGGCACACCTGTGCAATAATCATGCTGTCTAATCAGCATCTTGATATGCCACACTTGTGAGGTGGGATGGATTATCTCGGCAAAAGAGAAGTGCTCACTAACACAGATTTAGACAGATTTGTGAACAATATTTGAGGGAAATGGTCTTCTGTGTGTATAGAAAATGTTTTAGATCTTTGAGTTCAGCTCATTAAAAATGGGAGCAAAAACAAAAGTGTTGCGTTTATATTTTTGCTCAGTGTATATAAAAAATGTGCATTAGAGCACTTGTGCTAGTTATAATTACAAAACAATGCATTTTCACATTTTACAATATCGCGCCCACTGTGGTGTGATTCACTGGCAGGGAGTACAGAGGGAGATGGTCCTGGAAGTGGGTAAGAGATGTGAGTGACCCATGACCAGATCATCATAGTTCACAGGACAGTGAAGACACAGACAATTCATAAACTAGATGTTTATAAGACCTGCCGATGCACAGTCAATCTGTGCATTAAATGAAATAATCTTTTAAGGGTTCAATGTTTTGCCAAAAATGAAGTTAAGCAATGTATGGTTACCAGTTTTTTTTTTGTTGTTTTTTTTAAGTATCTGACTTAAACATCTGTGTTAATTTCTGGTTTCTGCCTTTAAATGTATGTCAGGCTCTTGCTAGTCTAGAAAGACTTTGACACAAGGTATATACACACTGAAACTTTGAATTAGAAACCAGGAAGATAATAACACATGCAAATTTATATAGACTCCATTTAAATTCTTAGTGAAAAGTAAAACCATTTTGTGTTGATAATTTTTAAAAGAAATATGTAATTCGACTGTAGCCTCTCTGTTATATTAGAGGCAGTTGTCTTTGGCCTGTTGGTAACTGATTAACCCTAATGCCTACCCTGCTGCCCAGTAGAAATAAAACTGCTTGTATATTAGTGTCGTGCTGTGGTGGTGAGAGGGTTAGCCTCCTTCAATTAGCACTGTAGCGAGTAGCTGGATTTGTACTGGTTAGAACACAACATGTGCTTAATAATCTTTGACTTGACTATAACTGTTATAACAGTTTATAACCATCACAGTATTTTATAGTTTCTAGGTCTAACTCTCAGCACTCTGCTGAGGAATGTCCACTAGATTTCTTGACTGATTTCAAGATGCTGGTCTTAAAAAATCTCCAGTTGAAACTGCAAATTATAACAATAGATGCAGGTGGATTTGTGGTTGGTGTATGTATTGTGGGAGGAATGTGGGTAGATAAATGATTGTGAATGGTTCCTAGGTGGTCGAAGTACCCATGGCAACACCAATAGTTTGGCTAGCTGTGTATATAGAATGCATAGTGAATATCTATTGTATATTCCCAGCATATGTGTACATACAGGCACAAAGAGTCCTGTCCTTCCCCCCAAGTTGGCAGCTCTGAAGACAAAGCCTCGTCTTGTGATGGATACTCTTTCATTTGTGTGTTGGGCTCATTTGCTCTGAAGTTTATGCATCCTGCTAACAGTAAGTCCCCCAAGTACTCCATCTTGTAAGCTTTATGCCTTCCACATGGTTATAATTTGAGATTTTCCTGATTTTCAAAGCTATTTTGTGCCTAGTGTTGTTAATTAAAAAGTGGACTAGTTTTGTTGTGGCCTTTTGTGTTGCCAAGTAGGGAAATCACGGCCCTCTTTGTTGCTCTCTGCATTTCTTCTTTGTTTCTCTCTCTCTCTCTCTCTCTCTCTCTCTCTCTCTCTCTCTCTCTCTCTCTCCCTCTCTCTCTCTCTCAGTCCTCAGTCTCTCCTGCCCCCCCCCAATTAATGGGACTGACCAGATGTTTTCTGTTTGGATGGTCAGAGATGGGACACTAAGGCCTGAAGCAAAACAAAACAGAGATTTTTTGGAAAAAAAAAAGAGAAATCAAAAGCAGATATTTATGGAAATGATTATATCACTTCCCTCATGTCCCATGCGGATGCATGTCTCGCACACATGGCAAATTAGAGGTCATCCCTTCCAGTTTAGCGCATGTCTAAGTGCGTGTGCCAGCGATTTTGGTACTAAAACATCGTAAATAACACTGTAACCCCTGGGACGAGGTGTTATAAATAGGACGTGTCAAACCCTGCTCCGGCCAGCCTCTGGTTTCCCCGAAACCCTCTCTTTTCACCCGCTGAGCAGCTCAGCTTCTTTTTAATTTGGCTATCCTGCGGGCTAACCGACTGACGCCTCTCGGCGAGGGCCTCTGTATTTCAACAAGGCCACAAAAGCCCCAGTCCTCAGTCCTCGGGCACTTGTGCTCACAAAGCTCTCCAGCCTTTTTGAGCTGTTACTTTTTTGGAGTCCAGACTCTACCATCAGCAGAAGAGAAATGCCGACCCTGCCAGAACACAGCGGCCAAGTCTCATCTGTCAGAAACCCAGGGGCCAGACTTTCCAGCCACTGGGAGGGTGGGGCCTGACCAAAACAGAGAAAGAAGGAAGAAAGAAAGAAAGAGCAGAGTGTGGGGGGAGAGAGGGTTCGAGAGCGAGAGGAAGCTCCCAGATAAACAGACCGCAGCGCCTCAACTCCTAATCACCCTGCGCTTCCGTTTCCAGACTCTATAATTAGAAGGGCCCTGTCCCTTTTTTCTCTGTATTCCCAGTTGACGCAAATGCTTCTTGTGGCTTGGCACCTCGTTTGGGGCGTGGGTTTTCAAGAGTTTACAGGCCTTGGGCCTTCGCTCTCTGGCTTTCTGGTCGCTCTGATACAGCATGAATAGCCAATGACTGTCTTAATGTTACACTTCACTTGGCTTTTCTTCTGCCTTCCTCCCACTACCTATGATGATCTCCATGACCCCATCGCTCATCCACTCTGTACCTCCCCTCTTCATCATCTGTAAATATAACTGTTCTAAGTAATTGTGTAAAATTTTGTAGCACACTTGGCTCTTTTTTCTCAAGAGAGAGTGTTTTTCATCCCCCTTGCATGTGTTGCTGAATCCTTTTAATCTCATGCCATACCAGGCTCCTCTTTTCACATTTAACATGCCACCCAATAAAGCCTGGCCACTAATTAAAACCTACTGCAGCCTTCACATAAAATATCCAATGGGGAAAAATTCAGAGGAAAATTACTAATTACTTTAATATCATTTATGTCTGGGAGTCGTCAAAGAGACAGAGGTTTGGACTTTTTTTTTTCGAATCTTACACTCTGTATCAGTGATGCATTTCCAACATTTTGAGTTACTGCCCAATCTATGGGTTTGTTTGTAACATCTCAAAAGGCTTATGGGATGGGTTTTGGGTTGCACTTAAAAAGCAGTGCGGCGTTTTTCCTAACCGAACCGGTTTAGATCTGGGTTTGTTCTGGTGTGGTTTGTTGAGCATGTTGTTTACGGTGAGGGCCTATACTTTCTGGAGTTTGATGAGCTTCAAATAAAATGGCACTAAATGAATGGGCCTGTTAGTGAGAATTACACTGTGCGGGTGAATCTCAGTGTGTGTGCGCGCACACACACACACACACGCGCGCACACACACACACACCCATGACCATACATGGAGGTATTTACAGACACTCATCATCTCGTCTCTCCTTAAAGAAGCATACGGCTTGAGCCCTGCTTTTAACCAGACTGAGCTATTATACAAGGGAAGGCTGCATTTTATGACATGAAGAAAAGATAGCTGGCTTTGTTTTAATGGGCTGGTTTGTTTGTTTAAAGGCACAGTAATTCTGTCATATCGTCTAACATGTGTCCTACAGAGGTTTAGTCTCAGTGTTGATGCAGACAAATTGTACTAGACATGGTAACATTAGGTGGCCTGAGGCCATCTTGATGAATTGAGCTCAACATTCTGTTTTGCTCTCTGTATCAGTCTTGACTCTGTGCTGCCCCAAGCGGTTTCCAGAAATCAAAATCCAATCAGGGCCAATCAGGGATCCGCACTATAGTTGACAATGTTGGCAGCCAATAAGAGACTGTGTTGTAGTTGTTGACATAAAATGCCAGCCATAGCTTGCAGAACAGTAAAGGCGGCTCCTGAAGCAACAAGCACTAACTATAACGTTAGTAGAGTAAATGCAGCAATAATAGAAGTTATTGCAAAAATTGTCAATAACAACGATTAAACAAGAACAAGAGTATGTGCTCGGAGTTTCTCGGAGGAAAATATGTTTTTGCAGTTATTCTGACTGGACTTGGCAAAAGCTTGGTTTATCAACTGGCTCCACTGATGATAAAGAAGATTTTCTCTGGTGTTTTGTTACACTGATTAGCTAAATGAGTTTGTCTGTCAAGGCGAGTACTCCAACCCACTGAATGTGTTTGGGGCAGCACCGAATCCAGACTGATACAGAGAGCGAAAGAGAATGTTTAGCTCATGTCATCAGGATGCTCTTAACAGGCTAAACATTCAGGACTGCTAGCAAATACTAAATGAAGCATACAATACAAAATGATTAATATACAGTACAGGCCAAAAGTTTGGACACACCTTCTCATTCAATGCGTTTTCTTTATTTTCATGACTATTTACATTGTAGATTCTCACTGAAGGCATCAAAACTATGAATGAACACATGTGGAGTTATGTATTTAACAAAAAAAGGTGAAATAACTGAAAACATGTTTTATATTCTAGTTTCTTCAAAATAGCCACCCTTTGCTCTGATTACTGCTTTGCACACTCTTGGCATTCTCTCCATGAGCTTCAAGAGGTGAAAAATAAATGATCGTCCAACTAAATGCAAACCGGATGGGATGGCATGTCGCTGCAGGATGCTGTGGTAGCCATGCTGGTTCAGTGTGCCTTCAATTTTGAATAAATCCCCAACAGTGTCACCAGCAAAACAGCCCCACACCATCACACCTCCTCCTCCATGCTTCACAGTGGGAGCCAGGCATGTAGAATCCATCCGTTCACTTTTTCTGCGTCTCACAAAGACACGGCGGTTGGAACCAAAGATCTCAAATTTGGACTCATCAGACCAAAGCACAGATTTCCACTGGTCTAATGTCCATTCCTTGTGTTTCTTGGCCCAAACAAATCTCTTCTGCTTGTTGCCTCTCCTTAGCAGTGGTTTCCTAGCAGCTATTTGACCATGAAGGCCTGATTGGCGCAGTCTCCTCTTAACAGTTGTTCTAGAGATGGGTCTGCTGCTAGAACTCTGTGTGGCATTCATCTGGTCTCTGATCTGAGCTGCTGTTAACTTGCGATTTCTGAGGCTGGTGACTCGGATGAACTTATCCTCAGAAGCAGAGGTGACTCTTGGTCTTCCTTTCCTGGGTCGGTCCTCATGTGTGCCAGTTTCGTTGTAGCGCTTGATGGTTTTTGCGACTCCACTTGGGGACACATTTAAAGTTTTTGCAGTTTTCCGGACTGACTGACCTTCATTTCTTAAAGTAATGATGGCCACTGGTTTTTCTTTAGTTAGCTGATTGGTTCTTGCCATAATATGAATTTTAACAGTTGTCCAATAGGGCTGTCGGCTGTGTATTAACCTGACTTCTGCACAACACAACTGATGGTCCCAACCCCATTGATAAAGCAAGAAATTCCACTAATTAACCCTGATAAGGCACACCTGTGAAGTGGAAACCATTTCAGGTGACTACCTCTTGAAGCTCATGGAGAGAATGCCAAGAGTGTGCAAAGCAGTAATCAGAGCAAAGGGTGGCTATTTTGAAGAAACTAGAATATAAAACATGTTTTCAGTTATTTCACCTTTTTTTGTTAAGTACATAACTCCACATGTGTTCATTCATAGTTTTGATGCCTTCAGTGAGAATCTACAATGTAAATAGTCATGAAAATAAAGAAAACGCATTGAATGAGAAGGTGTGTCCAAACTTTTGGCCTGTACTGTATATTAATGTGAAAGCAAAAACTACACATAAACTACTCTAAACTGATAGCACAATGACATAAAGACCATAGTGGGCAACTTAAAGTTGGGCTGATGATAACCAGTTTATGTTGTTCCAGCTGTGGGAGTGAATCCTAATGTTGATGACTGTATATGTGTTTATTGTAGGGATGCTGCTGGTGACTGCCGACACTCTGGGCCACGATTTCCACGTCTTCCAGATTCTCACCCACCCATGGGCGTCCTCACAAAGCGCCATTCACCATCTCTACACCCTGCATCGTGGGGAAACTGAGGCCAAGGTCTGAGACACATGATATTCATCGAAATGCAGTAGCTGTAAAATGTCAGTGAAGGGTTTAGGAAATTACTTTAATGTGAAACAGCCCCCCACCCCAATGAGAGCAGACATTGTTGGTTACTGTTCATAGACAGAACATTCAGACTTCTCTTTCTCTGCTTGAACGTACATTATAGGAATGTTCCATTGTTGTCATGGAAAAGCTGATACTTTAGCAAGTAAACTAAGCTAACCACCATCACTTACCTGTTAAACAGAAAACAGACCATCTCTGCTTTGCTCTCCTTCAGTGCTGCCAGCAAAACTGAAAAGGAAGTCTGACCACTTACCTATTTTCACTTAAAGAAGTTCTATTATGCTCATTTTTGGGGTCATACTTGTAATATTGCTGTTTAGTGGAATATAATTAGGTGCTTTAATATAAAAGGAACACATTTTTCTTACACTGCCCATTGCTGCAGCACCTCTGTCTGAAACACTGTTTGGGCTTATGTCCCGCCTCCCCAGCAGCCCAGTCTGCTGTGATTTGTCAGCTTGCTCAGTCTATTGTGATTGGTGCAATGCTTAGAGCGTGTATCGGAAATGTCACGCCCCTAACCTAAACTAACTTTGACCTCTGGAGGCTACATGAAAAGTTAAAAATACCACTAAGCTAACAAGGCCATCAGTTATCCCTTGTTACTTTAAGCCGCAGTCGCACCCTCAAAGTGAGGAAACAGAAGCCAAGAAACCTGAACCACCAAAGACTGGAGCAGGATGTTTAACAGTGGTAAGTTTTTATTTTGTAGCTGTCTTAAATTTCAGCTGTAACATGATAACTGTAACTTATCTGGTGTTACATCATTGTAACAAGTGTATGTCTGCTGACTGACTAAAGTTGTAAAAGTCTGCTGCAAAGAAATACAAAAGGTTTCTAACAATATAATCAATTACTACATTACATACTCTCTGCAGCCTCTGCTCCAGCTCTGCTCTAAGTGGGTTCGTTTTGGGGGTGGCTCAGTGGCCTGCAGACGGGCATTGTGTGCATAGATAATGTGTTACATAGTGATGCAACCAAGTTATGGAATTAAGGGCAGGAATGCAAACGAGGCATTTCAGGCAGCTGAGGAGCTGTCTCTGTGGGGACAGAGAGCTCCCTTTAGCCTCAGCTTAGGGCTTTTTTACTTTGCAGACCTTATAGATGTATAAGAATGCTACATAAAACATTGAAGAAGAGGGAAAAACCTAAAAAGCAAAGGTACACTTTAAATCCTTTACCCTAGTAAATGTGCTTATACCACACTGCTGAAATACTCCTGCATTGAAAATGCAGAATAAATATAAAGCATAATAGGTCCTCTTTTAAAGGCTTACTCCGACGATTTGGGAGTTATGCCCTTTCTCTATCATTTTCATATTGAAACAACATGATCGATATCTTTTTTATGACTATGTCCAGTGGCTGGGTCTCAGCGGTTAGCATTGCGCTTACAGGGGATCAGTACCCTACTCGGTAAAAGTGAACAAATAAATGTTACAGAAACCCTGAAGCTGTTTTTTCTGCACGTGCATTTAAAACAAGCATGTTTAAACATTAATTAAAAAAACGAGAGTCCTTTTTAGTCGAGTTTAGAAGAAGTTTGATACATGGAAGTATAGTGTGTTTACGTCCTGCGCGGAGGGATACACTGGTGAGCAACAGCTGCAGCTGGCTCTGGGACAGGTACGTTAGGTCACTCGGTAAAACCAAACAAAGAGACGACACAGACGATATTACTCACTCGACTGAAAGTTGTCCATCAGCTCCTGCAGGCCTGGGGCGTTTTTTCCAGTTTATCTTAGGAACATGAAAAAAGTTTCAGTCATGCCAGGATTAGTGATTGCTGCAAAGTTTTCACTCCTTGTGATGCACTCTCTGAGGCGGTTTTTCCTTCTGATGATGTATCTCCAGCCTCCCCAACGATGGTAGCACCGAATCCCATTCTGTGCAGCAAAATGATTCCACCTCTGTAAGCATAGGTTGGCAAGCCCCGCAGCTACACCACCAGTCCTCCTCCCCTGACCTCCGTCTCCCCTCGGCCCCTTGCTGTTCCACCGCTTCGGAGGATTCAGCCTCTCTTGTCGCCCGCTCAGCATCCAACACCTGGAGTTCCTCATCTGTGTGCTTCGGCTCAAACAGGTATGACTCTGGATCTGTGTCCGCTCTCTTCAAGAAACTCTTCAAAATCGTGTTCAAAGTCGGCCATTGCAGCTACTATAGTCCAGAGATATCGTTAGGCTAAATTAACAACTGAGTTTTGTTTACAGGCTACGTCTGTGCCTGTGCCTGCTCATCGGTGTATCCTCCGCGGATCACAGCGCAGGACGTACTGACCCCATCTAAGCGCAATGCTAACCGCTGAGACCCAGCCACTGGACGTACAGACACAAAAAGATATCGATCATGTTGTCTCAATATGAAAATGATAATGATGATGATTAACTTTTATCCCTTCAGTTTCACCTCTGTATGTTTTTTGTGTAGATATGGCTTGCATTTATCAACCTGTCTTACAAACCAGCGCAGATTGAGCGTAGAAATCATCTTACGATAGGGTTTTAGTGTGATGCATGAAACATTCTTATCTCATCAATCACAGCATAGGAATGATCAGGTGTTGATAAATGTGGCGGCTGAAAACAATCTGCATTTACACATCTTGCCCCAATATATTCTGGGTGTAGAGGCCTCTGCGATGCAGTGGACTGTCAATCTCAAGGTTGGAGGTTTATTTTATACATATGGGATGCAAACAATTAATCGATTATCAATTAATTGTCGATAAGAAATTACTCGATTAAAATAAAGTAATTGCAATTAATTGCATTTTTAAACCCGTAATTCCCAGCCAGTCCATGTGAGGGCGCTCTTGACGCCAGACGTACTTGACGCACACGCAAGAACACACGAGAAGCAGGGCTCTGACGAGAACAACATAAACACGAAGTAGCATGATGAAGCGGACAAGACGGAGTGCAGTGTGGAGTCATTTTAAGTTGGTTAATGACGCCAAAGACGCCAAATGCACAATATGTGGTATAGTGGGGCAATATGTGGTATAGTGGGGAAATCGTTCATTTTGTGATGAAAGCACAAAATTTGGGCATCGCAAAAACGCACCCTAGTTGTCGTAGCAATCATTTATTCAATAAAATTAATCAAAAATATCAAAAATATTTCTGGTTCTGTCAAAGATAAGTATGACAAACCTCTCAATAAGGCTCATTGCATCATCTGGGATCTCCTTTGGGCCAGCGTCAGTAGTGCATCTGTCAGTTCTGGCAGTGACTTCCATGTTGACCATGCTGCCTTCTTTCCATGTCAAGCAAAGCTGGCCGCCCATTCACCTCCATTCATTTTTTGGATGAGGATTATGTGAAAACTTTCCAACCGATTTTCACAAAACTTGGTGGAGGCATGTAGCATGGTCCAACTTAGAAGTCATTACATTTTGGAGTGGATCCAATTAACGGGACGGGTCCATGGGCAGGTAGGATTCAATTGCCTGCTGTGGCCACCAGGGGGCGAGTTTCTGATGCCCCAATATCCAGATTTGTTCTAAATATATTTGTCAACACATCTGCCAAATGTGGTGCTTTTATCACAAAATTGAACGATTCTAGAAAAATATTTAGCTGTGCTGCCCCACTAATCTGGCAAATGATTAAAATATTTTCATTTTTTGCTTTTTAAGGAACAGCACAGGAAGACAAGCCAAAGAGGAGGCCGTAAACTGTGAATGAGAAGCTAATAAAACATTTTTAAAAGCTCTTGTTCTGTTCTATTACATTTTTATAAAGCTTTTTCCACTTTAATATGCCTCTAAATTATATTTGTGGCACTAAAAACATGAAACAGCACCTATAGGGTAGCCAAACCATTCCATGCCAGTAACCACTGGCAGCCATTTTTGGTTGGTCGGTTGGTCGGTCAGTTGGTCAGTCTACAAAGCTTTTCTTGAATAATTCAAAAAGTACTTGACCAAAAATGTTCGAAATTTCCATACTACAAGTAGAGACCATGAGTAACTATGTCAGAAAAAATGACCAGGATTCATTCATAGGTGGCGCTATACTAAGCATTTCAAAATGAAAATTTTGCTTTTCTTGAGGTTGTGTGTATGCATGTTGTGTGGATGCATGCATGTATGAGGTTGCAGCTATTGCAAATTTGCGCTTGTTCTTAATTTAATGTGAACTGTGAGTGTGTCTAACTGTATTTTTCTTAATTTAATACATATTTAAATTTTTAAAATATTGTAATGAATCATTTAAATATTTTTGATTAATTTTATTGAATAAATGGTTGCTACGGTAACTAGGGTGCGTTTTTGCGATTCCCCAATATCCAGATTCATTCAACATATATTCAGCAATGAGTGTACCAAATTTGGTGCTTTCATCACAAAATGAACGATAGTTTAGCTGTGCCGCCCCACTAGTTGTATTTTAAACTACAACAACTCCACAATTTCATTTTAATGATTATAACAGTGAAAAAAGGCCGACCCTGCTGTACAGGTACCAGTGAAGGGAAGCAGGGAAACTTTGCTGATATTCAACCAGCTGTGTGTCTGTGCTGGGAGCGGCACGGGGGTGAAGCTAAACACTGTTCATCTGCACACACTGTGTTACCTTGATTTCGTTGCTGTGTCAGTCTGATATCCTGAATATATCCTTCAAATGCATGTTGTATAAATTTGAGAGTATTTCTCCAGGGAGTGCAGTTAGCGACAGTGGGAGCGCCATGCCAGTCTAGCTCCGAAACCGCAAGTTTGTCGGACTAAGGGACTAAGGGAGGCGGGCCTTAGCGAAGGGTGAATTCAATATTATCATTAGGCTGCCTTTGCCATGGATACAGAGTACAGACACATTTCTTTTTGCGAATTTTGAATCAATAAAACGTGCTTTAATCATTATTTTGTGTCACATCACTGAATGTTTTAGTAGTAAGCCATGTTCTAAGTGGGATAATGTATAGTGAGCCTGTGACAGTTGAAAAATAACTCCCTTCAGGGAGTTGGGAGTTATTTTTCAACAGTCACCGGCTCACTATACATTATCCCTTACTTAATGTTTCCCATGTCACAGATGAGAGAATGCCCAATTTATTTTCATGTTAAGTAGCCTGCGTAATATTTTGATATTTACTGTTCAAAATATCTTTAATATGCTGCCAAAATGCTATTGCCTGCCCTCAAGTGTATCCCAACTATATCTCAAAATAAATCTTTGATTAAGGAATATGATTTGCATTTTTTCTGTATATCATAAGGAAGATATAGCTTTTTATGTACATAGAGCCTTTTGATTCAGACGGAAATTCAGCTTCTCAGGAAAATCGCTGCTTATCAATTAATCGATCATCGATCGATAAGATGAAACAACTATCGATTAATGAATTAATCGATAATTTGCATCCGTATTATACATCCATGATATTTACCAACCAATGGCCTACATATAGAAATAATATAGTCTGTATATTATATAATATTGATATTGTTATGATATTCATATAAAAGCTTGTAATTGACACAAGCCCGTGGCCATGCATATCAGGTCTGCTTCCATTTTGGGCATAGGTGGCAGAGGAGACAAAGACATGTATCCGAGCTGGACACTGGTAAAAAGCTAATCACCTAGGCTATTAGCATTTAAAGAATTACACTGTGGCATGGTTTATTTATTTCTTTTTAATGATGTTAAAATGCTAAATGATATAAACATGCTTTGGTTGTCAGTGTTTGGATAAAAAGAAAAGTTTCAGATAGAGCTGAGCACAAGCAGTGTTCATTCTTCAGTTAGTCTGAGTGGGCGGAAGTTCGCTGCATAGATCAGCCTCTCATTGGGTGGAACGAGCCACCCACTGAAGTCCCGCCCTACCACCTCCGGTTGTGTAGCAGTTTTCAACCGTTTTCAACACGTCCTTTACTAACTTTTGCGGTGTTTGATCTTGCGGGGATGTAGCCATTTTTCTGCCATGGTTCGCGTCCTGTAGGCGATATTTTTGTGGGTGTGTTACACCAAAACCTGTTTCCCCCCGGCAATATTTTTGCAAGCGCGCCGTTGCTGTGGCACCGCCCAGAACGATTGTGATTGGTTGAAAGAGATACAAGCAGCCGGGGCGTTTTTTCCTCCAATCTTAAAGTGAGAGTCGGCCCAGCCAGACCATTCTTTTCTTGAGAAAAGTCTGGTGAGCGAGACTATTCTTCAGTCAGTCTGGAGCCAGTCCCAGAGAGCCAGGCAGCTGCCAACTGTGATAGAGAGTGCATGTCCTTATGGTGACTATACATTTTTAAGTGACTAGTATGTGGCTGCAAATAGATAGATGTCAGTCAGAATATGGTTCAGTAACAATTCTCCAACTCAGCCAGATTTACTGCTGCATCACAAGTCCATGCTGACTCAAACTTGTGTACAGGAGTTGAGACCTGACGCGAGATTTGATTGTAGCCCTGCTTACATCCATATTGATAAAGCAAGCTTTGTGTGGCACTGACCATACGCCCAGTTTTGTGTTGTACGTTTATTTCATAAATGAGGGCCAATTTGTTGTCAGCTCAGTTACTGCATCCAATCAGACTTCCACATTGAAGTACAATCTTATGAAACAGAAAAACAGCATTCATATTGTAAAAAAATTAAATATAATGTTATAACACGCTGGCACCACTGCGCCTCTGTGTTTCATATATTGCGCAGCAAGTGCTGCCTCTAGCACCAACAGGATGCAGAGCTGTGGCTTGCCAGGCAATATCTTTTTGCTATTATCTTTGTGATAGCGGGATTGTGGATCATATTAGAGTTCCAATTCTCTGCTCGAGCCCAAATGGGCGTGACCCAGGCCGGGCTGTAATATGTCATTATTCATTTGGGCTTGAATTGGGTTGGGTTCTGGACAGTTGATCTGTGTGGGTTTTTTTTTTTTTTTTTTTTTTTTTTTTTTAATGAAAATGGCAGTTCTGGTGTGTAAATGGTTGGAATTTTAATGGACTAATGACTGACGGAACAATGAGAGAAAAAGAGGGGCAACAACCAACAAAGTTGGCCTTGTTTGCTTCTGCCCCCCCAGCAGTGGGAGACATGTGCGGTGATCAGCACTGCATCGCCATGGGCCGTCGTGCACACTAGATGCACCAAGGGGCGGAGCCCGTGCTGCAAAATCTGTCATGCACGAGATGACAGACTATTAACGTAACAGAAGGAAGACAAAAAGGAGAAGTGGTGCAAGGAAAGACATCAGTCCTTAACTTGTGATAAATGTTTTTAGTTATATTTTGTACCCGTCTTGCTAACCCTGTGAGTTCCCCAGCAGAGATGCACAGATTTAGCACTCCATCTTAATGCACTACCTTTATTTACTGCGGCCCAGCACACAACAACAACAAAATTAGTCAACAACATGTGCCTATGGTTGCCTAGCTCTTCCAGCATGTCTCCCAGTCCATTCAGTCTTAAACCAAAAACTCAGGCAGTGTCCTTCTCCTTGGTCAGTCATCTGAGGGCTATCACACTACTGCATTAAATCAACACAATGTAGAATTGTGCTTTTTACCTCATGGGGTCCCCCTGCAGACAACATCAGGAAATTAGAGCTCATCCGGCATTTTTGAAGTTTAGTTAATCGATCCATTTCTTCTGGCTTTATCAATAAATACAATTGTGTATCATCCGCATGACAATGGAAATTTACAGAGTGATTTCTAATGATGTTACCTAAGGAAAGCATATATAAAGTGATTAGAATTGGTCCGAGCACAGAACCTTGTGGAACTCCGAAACAAACTTTGGTATGCAAAGATGATTCGTCATGAACATGAATGAACTGAAATTGATCAGATAAATAAGATTTAAACCAGCTTAGTGCAGAACCTTTAAGGCCAATTAAATGTTCCAGTCTCTGTAGCAGACTTTGATGGTCAGTTGTGTCAAATACGGCACTAAGATCTAATAAAACAAGTACAGAGACGAGTCCTTTGTCTGGGGCAATTAGAAGATCATTTGTAATTACTTGTGCCGTCTCAGTGCTATGATGCACTCTAAATCCTGGCTGAAATTCCTCAAATAAATTATTATTTTCGAGAAAGTCACACAGCTGGTCTGCGACTACTTCTTTGAGGATTTTTGAAAGAAAGGGAAGATTAGATATTGGTCTACAGTTGGCTAACACCTCTGGATCCAGGGTTACTAATAACCACACCCACCTCCCCATATATAAAATATATATTTTTACAGTTCCAATTTGGTCAGGCTCAGGCCCAAAACTGCTACCATAGGTAGGGCTCAGGTTGAGCGTCTACACGTAGGGTCGGGCCTGATTTTTTTGGGCTCGATCACAGCTCTAGGTTGTATAGTTTGGGATGTTTCTTGACTTCAGCAATAAGTCTCTCCTCAGTCATTCTTCGAGACATGTAAGAAAATGCAACAGAGTTTTCTTTATATATCAATGGTGAGGAGAGAAGTCAAGCTGCCACAGGAGCACAGAAGAGCTGCTACAGGAACTGGTTGGTACAGGCAGAGGGCAAGTGGGGACGAAATGTATTTATTTCAGGAGCAGCAAGGCTAGGAGTAGGACAGTGGTGTGAACTGTCACAGGGCGGTGTATCCACGAGTTGCTGCCAGTGTGGGGTTGTACGTTGAAAATAATAGGGGCAGCTGTTTTTCTGCGTGCCGGTGTGTTTTAGCCTGACTGGCGATCTACTTCTTCCTCCCCTGCACAGCACACACACACTGACAGGTGAAGGAGTGTGTGTCCATGCCCATGTTTGCCTGACACCGAATAGGATCAGGTGTCTAGAAGTTGACATAAAGCAAACATGTTTACTGAAAGAGGGTTTTATCCCCGATAGACGTCTTATTTGCTGTCAGTTGTAGAAGATCCAAAGATCCTTTTCTCAGCGTTGTTTTTAGGGATTATTTTCTTCCAAACCACACACACACACAAACACACACACACACACTTTAAACAGAGGCAATTTGTGGGAGAAATCAGCCATGAAAAGTTAGAAAAAACATTTAACCACCGTCCCCCCCAAATTTAAGAACAAATCATTACATGTTCCAGTCTTTTCCTCTTGCCTCATCCATTTCCACTGTCTTGCAAGTATAATAAAAGGAGAGCTTCTTTTTTTACATGCTACTTCTGGATTGTGTTTGGGGAGAACATCTTTGAAAAAAGAAGATGCTGGCTCTGTTTTAGATGTTGTTGAATACTGTAAATATGTGCTCTGCTGGTTGCCAGATAATACAATGCCATCTAACTCAATAGTACTTACATTAACAATGAGATTAAGTTTTTTTTAAACATAAGGTGGCATTTCATGTTGGGATACAGTATTGTATGTTCAGAATGCCACAATCAGCTGTGTTTATTGTTATGCTGTTATGGAGGCATCAGCTGACATGGTGGTTGTAAAAAGAGCAGCAAAGTTTGGTAGAGTGTCAGTTCGGGTGGTGGATAGAACAAACACAGGACTTTCACCCTGGAAACGGGTTCATGTCCTGTGTGAAACCAAAAGTAAACCCTGAGTTTAAGTAGGTGAGTTAGGTGACTTATGATGTTTTTTTCTAAACCCAACCACATAGCCTGTGTGCCTAAACTGAATGAAAGTCAATGTGGAACCGAACCACCCTGCTCCTGATGCCATGTGGCGTCACTTCTGTTTACGTTCAACAATGTTATCAAACACAACGGAGCTAGTTGTTTGGAAAAATGTCATTTGAACTCTGTGTTTAGCCTCATTGTAGCCTGTAGCTCTAACTGCCTCTCTGGGCACCGCGTTCACGTGTGCGCGCTTGCGCGAGACCGTGAGACATGGGCACTGCGTTCATGTGTGTGTGCTTGCTCTCGCTGGTCTTGCACTGGCTGGTTGGTACAGCCTGGACCCAAATGTTTTTGTTGCTATTTGTGGAGCCTGGGCTGCCTACAGACACCGGACTTTAATAGAGTTAATATTATTGTAATGTTAATTTGTCAAGTGTTTTTTATTATATTTTGAAACTGTTAATAGAGTTCATAGACCTATTTATTTCTAGGTATTTCTAATTTGCCTCAGCAATAAATAAATAAAAACATTGATTTTATTATAATTTAAAACTGTTATACAAAATACTCAAGCAAATTGTGCTTTGCATTTGCGATACTCATGCACTGGAGTGTTTTCTGGAGTAGTTTGCAACTGGCGAATAATCAGCTTTAATAGCTGCGCTAATGGTTGTGTTAACTAGGGTTGCAGCGATATACTGGTTTTAAAGTATACCGTGATATAAAAGTTGCCCATTATCATACTGTGTACATTTACTTATCTAAGATACCGATCAAAAAATAAATAAAGAAAGACAAAAAGGCAACTGGACGTTAAATCTCCCCTTTATTTTTGTTATTTTCAAAGGGGAGAATTTTTGCTCAAACTTCAATTGACAAAATGGTTTCAAGTTTCAATTATAGTCATAAAATGTTTGTTCAACCAAAAATAACTTTTCTGTTTTCATTCTGTTAGGGGTCACATTGACTGATAATAATATAAATTCTGTAATATCTTGATATCTTGAAATTGCATATATTCTAAGACTGTTATTGTACCATGAAGATGTCATACCGTTGCAACCCTATTGCTAAAAGGGGAAGGCAGCTAACGGCTACCTTGGTTTGCAGAAAAGTTCAACCCATAAGTTGGAATCAATTGATGTGAACACAGTAAAAATGGAGGCTCTGTGCTCTGAGCCAGCATGAACCAACACAGCAGCACTCTTATTATTTTTCACTTTGTCCAAAGCAGTGCATTATACTTCAACTTCACTGCTCCCATTGTTTAGATTTCACAATTAAAGACCAACTTAAATTACTCAGAACAGTTTGCTAAGAAGCAGCTCTTACTCAGAACAGTTTGCTAAGAAGCAAGTCAACAAAATAGCTTACACAAGTCACAAATACATATTTTCAGAGCTAGCCATGTAGTCCTATGGCTTCGCTCACTTTTCTTTAAACCCTCTCGTTTTTTTGTTTTTTTTTTTTGCAGTAGTACAGCACTGATAATGACTGCTACATGGTGAGTGTCCACAGATGGCGAGAAAAAGTTTGTCCTTCTTTTCTGATTCTCAGTAATGTCACAAGAATCAACTAAATCTCAACGGCAGTAGGCTTTTATATTACAGCGTCACGCAAATTTCTGAAGTTGAAAAATTACATGCAAATTTGGAATACCTACAAATTTTGAATAATTTGCGTCACCTGGCGTGAATTCATGTCGTGTACGTAATCTTGCCATGTGAAACACATGCTTTACATTCAGTGTGAACTCACCATTGGGTTAAAATCCTTAAATTCTAGGAGCTGTCACATGCTGCTGCCGGAACTATTGACCATGATGGTGAACGGGCCAAACTAGGCTTTAGAACAACAGCAGGTACCTGTCCTAGTGCTAACTGTCAAAACCTCTAGAGAGAGCACTGGTGCCCACATGGATACAAAATACATCTGAATTTTATATAAGAGCGGACCTATTGAAATGAGCAGGGAAATGGAAATTAATTTGATAATAGAAATCATATATTAAAAATATAAATACATAATAAATGCAGCTGTAACCTTCCAAGTTAAGATATTTTGTGCTTTTTTTTTTTTTTTTTTCTTTTTTTTTTTAATTCTCCCAGATGATCTCAGCCATGACACTCAGTGACTTTGAAGTGCAAGTTAGAAGTGCTTACTCAACAAAACCACTTAAGGCCTTGTTCGGTTCAGGATTATTGACTGGGAAAACGCACTATCACACACACACATTGTCACAGCCTGCCTATAGTTAATGTATGACCAAACCGCAGGTCCGCTGACCGGCTGCCCGTGGAGTCTGCTTTGATCCAGCTTGCTGTAAACACTGAAAGCCGGCCGTAGCCTAGTGCTTGGGCCAGGGGTTATCAACACACACTGTCACGCACGCACGCACGCACGCACGCACGCACACACACACACACACACGCACACACAGTGAGAAGTGATAAGGTCTTCAGTAAGGTGGGTGGAGAGACACCTTATCTGTCTCTAGCGGCCAAACACGCAGGTGGCTGTCAGTGACCCAAAGCCAGGTAAACAGACCTGCAGCTGATAACAGCTGTAAGGGACTTGAGGAGGACCAGAGTGTAGATGAGAGTGGAGCCATTGGGGAAAATTGTAGAGCGCTAGTCACTGAGGTTACAAGGGTGGCACACCATTACTGCTAGACTTTGCAGCCCTGCATGGTCAGCTGTGATTGCAGTGATATGAGTTTTGAAGGCTGATCCTGTCTGTGTGTTTATAAGCACCTAAGTAACCAGGCTACTGTTGTTGTTGTTGTTTTTTTGCAGAAACCTGATTTATTCAGTACTTTGTAAGTTTGGAACCTGCTTTCTGCAATTTGGGTATGGAAATCCATTTAGCCTTTCCTGGCCCAAATATCTGCTATAGCTTGGTCACATATGGGTAACTGGGTGTCTAACCAGCTTTTTACATGTGAAAATGTGTATGACAAACACTTCAGCAGAACAGCAGGATGAAAGGGCAGATCATTAAATGTAGAAGTGCATCCTGTTGGTTTCCCCAGCTCATCTTTCAAAATACTGCAAGCAACATCACTAGTACGCCAATAAAATAAGTAAGCTATGGTTCCATGGTAAGAGGTCAGAGGTAGTTGGACATCTGGGGCTGTGTTCACAAAGCTTCCTAGAACAAAGAGTTGCGCCTAGTAACAAAATTCCAGGAAAAATTGTAGAATTGTAATGTTTTCTTAAGGCCAAAACACACCGGCGGTGTCATATGATGGCGGCGTCATTGACGCGAGTCAAGTGCCGCCTCCAACACACACAAAAAGCGTCGCGCTGTGGGGCATCAACCGGATTTCTATTGCACACTCCAGTCTGCTAGGCTGGGAAGTACAAAATAGCGCTTTTTCAAGGGCGGCGACGCTGGAAAAATAGGACAATAGCGTAAAGTGCCGCGGCACGGCACGTCGACGCGCGTCGAGCCGCTGCCGGTGTGGGTTTGTAAATAGACAATAATGGGGGTGGCTGTTTTGACGTGCGTCGTACGCAGCCAGTATGTTTTGGCCTTTAGAATTTCCCTTTAAAGTAAAGACTATGTCCTTGTAGAGATAAAAGTTATTCACAGAGCATCTTAGACCTTAAAATAGCTCCTATGGTGAAAAACTGTTATGAGCAGGGAGAAGGACTTTTAAGACGCTTTTAAGAGTTTCTTAAGCAGGGGAGAGAGTGGTGGAAATACAGAGGTTGGAGAAATATTCTCTAAATGCTGGATGATGCTGAGTAAATGAAATGCTACGGATTACATGGTGCAGGGATGTGTGGTTGATGTCAATAGGGATGCACACATAATGCCAGAAATAAAATTATCACAATACTAAGATATTTGGAAAACTGGAAAAATGCAACAGTACAACAGTGATGACTGGGGTCTGTCTCAACCGTCCATCAGCAGATTGATCACATTAACAATGACAACACTTTCACAGTCAGCAGTTTAGTTCATTTCGACTGGGTGTCCACACCTTGTAGGCTCTCAAAGGGGTGTGACTGTGATATATACATGACACTGTTTTTAAGCTTTTACTCAGGAGTTTTTGACCTCCAGTAGCGCTATGGAGCTGTTTTACTGTGAGTGAGTCCTGGTTTTGTTTGCATGAAGGTGTCACGATAACAAAGTCCTGCCAGTGGTCTCCCTCTATTCCGCTGACCCATAGGGGGTGGTACTGTGCAAAGATATACAACACTGTGCAAACAAAGACAGGAAAGAACGAGAAAAATGTACTCAGAAGAATGCAGATCCCCACCAGGTGACCAAACGGTCACCCAGGCTGATCGTGACCACTCTAGACAGTTCTCGTAGCTTCAGCACACGCTGCACAGCACATTTCAGAATAATCCCAGATGTCCCTCTTCCTCTATTTTTGATGGAGCTGCGGCACGTTGCACAGAGTAGATAGAGTTTTCCTGCTACAGGCACTGTATGTGAAATATAGATAACATATGATATAATTATGAGGATGAATGTATTTTTAATTACTAAAACATAGCCACAAATTTTTAGTCCATGTCATTTAACACTGGACTTTAAACAGTATAACTTTGTCTGTAGGCTACAGCACAACAACATAGCAAATAACAACAAGACACACAATTGAAATAGACAAAAAAAGGAAACCATTTAACTGCTTATTTACTCATGGAAGAGGCAGAAACATCAAGGAAAAAATATAGCTGCAAGCGGCAATTCCGGAGTTCAAGCCAGCATGGACATTTAATACTTTAAAGCTGGGTAGAAAAAAGACCTTTGACAGTACAGGACATCTGCATTAAATATAAACAACAGGTTTTATGACAATCAGACAGATACTGATTAATTTATGTCCAAATCTTTACGAAGCTACGCCCTTTTTCCTTGGCAGCACTGTCACTATCTATCGGTCAACTGCAGGAACATTTTGGGGACATGCTTTAATGGCTTACTTAAAAAAGTCCACCAAGTTTAGTGATGTTTGAAAAAACCTTCATTGAGTTATGGCTGAATTTTGTGGAAGGACATTGCACTTAGAACTTCTGCCCCCTCCATTGACCGATTTGAAAATAATACACGTGTTTCATAATTATCATTCAACATACCCTGCAAGTTTTGTAATGATAGGACAATCAATGTCAGATTTTTAGTCTGATTTGTGTTATTGCACTCCCATTTTCTGTATTAGTGGTGCCCCTAGGGGTCAATTTGAATTAAACTTTCAGGATATGTTCCTGGTAACTGTAAATTGGTTGCAGGGTTTGATTGGCCCAAACGTTGTGGAGTCATTTGCTGAGCCACGCCCACTTTAAAGTTCATTGGTGAATATCCTCAAAAAGCAGTCAGATATCAATAATACTAAAAGTGTTGGTGATAAATTTCTGAAAATAATCGCACATCATTCTGCAGATTTCAGGTATATTGTCAAATATTTTGGTGACATTTGGTTGAAAATTACACGAAAAAGAAAATGTGCATACAGTACAAATTACAACAAGATAGACAAAATACATAGCACTGTGAGCTGACCGTTAAACCCATCTGAACACTATTTGAAACAAGTGACATCTGGTATCCAAATAATTTTTGTGGCAATGGTGGTTGCATGTAGATGAAGACTTTTGGAGATATTGATGTTAATTGATTTTGTATAATCTTAAAAATATAGAGTGACGGACCTCTGAATTGACTATGGGTTGCAGCGCGACAAAGTTTTGTCACCATTCAATTTCAGCTGTGTAGGACACACTGGTGATTTATTATGATTTGTTGAAGTATGGACTGTGAAATGTCCAGAAATTTATATTTAATGTAATAAGCAATAATTTTCCAATTTTGTGCATCAACTGAGACACGACCCAAGATGATGCAAACCAAGTTTCGTACAAATGGTGTTTTTCACAAAATACAATATGGCGGACAATCTAGTGGACAGACCTTTTGGGGTCTTTAGGCTTTTGTAGAAATTCTTCAACTGACAATGTGTTAAAAGTTTCAAGTCAATCTGACATACAGTGCAAGGGTGGTGGCCTTTCAAATCCATATTTCCCCTGACCTTAATTATAGTGCCCCCATCTGGCTTATTGGCATTTTAATATTTTTAGCACCATTTGCACACAACTTCCAATGATTGGTGAAAATCTCATGTCTCTACGATGTACCATCTCACGGGAATTTGCAAAAACATTTCTGAATAATAATAATAACAATAGCAATAATATTAACAATAGTAATAATAATAATAATAATAATAATAATAATAATAATAATAATAACAAAAATAAAAATAAAACAGGACAAAAACAAAAGGGTTTCAGCCCTTCGGGCTTGAACCCCTAATGATAATGAAACAGGAAAAAAACAAAAGGGTTTCAGTTTACCAAATCTACAAAATTTGGCAAGCAAAATGTTCTACATCTGAAACCTTTTAAGTGTGGTATGATGCCTTGCACCAGACAGAACACAAACACACACACACACACGGCAGATGCTTGTAACCATAGCAGCCGGACCGCAGCACAGCACTGCCCAGCCCAGCGGAATTGTCCCTCCTGGCGCCCTTACAGTCAAGATGGCATTGAAGATAACAGGGCATGAAGATTAATTCATGTTGTATCGTGTCTTAAGTGGATTTAGTGGACTTAAGTGGATCATAACATATTGGGTATGGAATGAATCAGCAGATGCCCCGGTTCAAAATGAGACCAAACTGTTCTATGGATATCAGTTTTTTTTACCCACGACAAAGGCCAATATGTGGCCTGCAACAGACAGTAAGGCTTATTGTTTTTAGCCGAGTTGATTTCTCTAAAACGGCCCTTATTGACCAGTTAGGAGTGAGGAATCAGTTGTTGGTGAAGGCATCAAACTGTCAATAAAACAGCTCTTTCAGAAATTTTAAGTCATTGCAACCAGTCCTTGAGCATACAATCATGAATGCTGCACATAAAGTATGAGGCTGATTGGTTCAGTAGTTTAGCTGCACCATCTGCACTTTTGCAGATTAGCTGCCAGCAGACAGAGATAGAGACAGAGACACACACACACACACACATGCACGTTTTCAGAGATAATACACACAAGAGATCATGGGACTGAATTGTAAATACTGCATTACATTCTGGTTAGTAACAAATGGATCGATCATTTCATGGGTGAACCACTAAATAAGGTCAGTATTGGCACTGATCAAACTCCATTATTTTATTTTTTATCATTATATCCCTTTTCTTATGCTAATCAGGTGTATGCCTGCCCTCTCTCTTCAGTCTTATCCCTTTGTCACATGCTTATCATTCCTTCTGAGTTTTTCTCAGGTACACAGAAGAACCTACTCAGTTTCACTGATTTAAAAAACAAATGTGAATTTGCAATAGCTACAACTGCCATGCCAAGCGCCCTTGGGCAAAAAATTGGCCTCCAAAGGGTGGGGAACTTTCTGTCAGCAAGCAAGCAACCAAGTTATGGAGCTGCTGGCTGCAGCAAGAATGTCATGAACTACATTGTGCACCAGGACAGGATGGAGAGCTTTCCAGCCTCTCTGGAATGTGCAACTGCGACGCCAACACCAACATGTGACTGAATGCAGTTACATTCCACCTTTTTAAGACAACATTTGAAAACTGTTTGGTATCTTCATGGTTGTCACACTGTGGCTATACAATCACAACCACCCTTCAGGTAATCCCCTGCTTGATAAAAGGGATTTGACAGTAAAGTCCAGGCACCCATTTACAGTTGGAGCTGTGACAGGTCTATTATGAACAATTACAGTACACACAAAGTAGCCTTTTTTCATGTCCAAGTCATCCCTAACCAGCCCAAGCAGAGGTCAGGCCTTCTCTTTCACTCATCTTTGTGGAGTAAAGTAACTATCTGGTATGCAGAGGATGCCCTATTATCTGTCATTGCTGGGTAGAATTACCAAGTCTGACCTGGCAAAAGATTAGAGAGGCCTGCAGGTACAGAGCTGTCTCTTTGATTAGCCGACTTGCTGGCTAAAGAGTTAGACATTCCTCATCGTAACTTTCTCCTGGACCTTTTCCTTTTATTTTTCTCCAGTACCATCCACTTTCTCCGGCCTCTATTATTTACAGTATATGGAATGATAGAAGCTGTTTCAGCACGCTGTTGCCTCATCAGTCTTTCATCTCACTCCTTTGTCTTTTTTTCATCTTCTCTCTTCTACTCTCCTTTGCTTGTATTGTCTCTTGCAACCTATCTGAGTGGTTTCCTGTATGTCTAACATGCTCCGGGAGATCCCAACTCGCAAGTGTCTAAGATTCAGTCACTGTTAGAGAAGGACAAAGGATACCCTCAACTCTTTACTTTTTTCTTAGCCATTTATTTTAACAGCAAAGCTCATCTCACATTGTCACCTTTGTCAGAAGTTATTGTGTAATCCTCTCACCCTGCTTGACTTTGGTTAAGCACTGTCAGACAGGTTTGTTTATCTGTGTGGCAATTTTGTGGCAGACTGGAGTTTAACGCAGTTTATTCCCAGTGTGCATATTTTTCTGTGCTCAGTGGTGAAGAATACCATAAAAAACATATTTTGCCTATTTACAAAATATCCATCCAGTTCATTTTACTTACTAAATTAAGTTGGGTGGAGCTGCTGAAAGCAGACCTGGATCAGGTATCTGGGAGGTAGTGTTAGTTATTGTTTGTGAATTCTTGTGCAAGGAGAGTCGGTCACAATATACTGCCATCAGAAATTGTTATTTATATTGAAAGTAAATTAAAACCTAACTAGCACATTATCATTCACCGGCACAAACAAAGCCAGTCAGTAATCCCCATCACTCTCTTTCTTACACTCTGTCAGTGGATGTCAGAACAGGGCCCTGTTTCTACAAATGCACTAAAATGTTTACATTAATAAGAAAAAGAATATTTTTAACTTCTAAATGCTGCTGAAATATCTGATTTGTAAATCCAAATCATGTATGTGCCTGTTAGAACCCCTTCCCACTCACTAGTTAAAGGCTGTCTTCCTTCCATTTCCTCCTTCATAACTGAGATCATACATTCCTCCCTTACCTCTGGTCTTGTTCCCTCATCTCTCAAAACTGCTGCAACAACAACCTCAACACTCAAGAAACCTGGTGCAAATCCTAACCACCTGAATGGTTTCAAATTCACCATTTATCTCTAAAATACTTGAAGAACAGTTGCAGCTCAGGTCCACACTGAGCTCTCTACGCCTGAGAGACAACAATGTGTTTGAACAGTTTCAGTCTGTTTTTTCTCTTTTCACAGTGTGGAGATAGCCTTAAGCCCAGTTTCCACTGAGCAGTACGGTACAGTTCAGTTCAGTTCGGTACACTTTTTTCTGTTATACAGTGAGTGCTCGATGGAGCAGTGAGTGACAATAACCCCGCACACATTTAAGGTTACTGTTTGCAGAGGAAACGCTAGGGTCTATGTACCATGTCTGAAGGGTACTTTTGGTTCCCAAGGTACCATACCGAAAGTGTTTGGTGGAAACGGGGATTTAGTGAAAATCAGTAATGATCTGTTGATGGCAGCTGAATCTGGGCTTTGAACTATACTCATCCTTCTCAATCTGAGTACAGCCTACCATCTCACATAACATCCTCCTCGAGGTATTAGATTCCACTGGAATCATGGGCATCACTCTTGCCTGGTTTAGATCCGATCTCACACTCTTTTCCAGTTACTAGTGGTGTTCCTCAGGGTTCTGTCTTGGGCCCCTTCTATTCATTTCCTTCTATCTCTTGGCCATGTTTTCTTGGAAATTCAGCATCCAATTCCATTGCTACGCAGATGACACCCAGCTCTACCCATCCATCAAGCCTACTTCCACTCTTACACCCACTTCTCTTTATGACTGCTTATTGAAAAATTAAATCTTGGTTAACATGCAACTTTCTCAAACTTAATAGCAATAAAACTGAGGTTCCCCTTGTAGGTACTAAATCTGCTTTGGCTAAACCGCATAGCGTCTCTCTGACCACTGACAACTCCAAAGTCTGTCCTTCCCTTCAGGTTAAGAGTCTGTTATCTTGGTCTGTACATTGTTCTTTGAGGCACTCAATAATGACATCATGAGGCGTGAACGCTTCCAGCTGCCTCTCTGTCAGCTCCACTAAATTTGTGCTTAACTTTGGCTCTTTTGTCTATTTTGCAACTTCTAGCTAGCTAGCTGCTACTTAGCCAAGGTGAGGTTTTCAAATGTAAACATCAGTAAACTTTGAGGAAGATGGAGAAGAATGGATAACAGCTGAACTATCATGCAGCTAGTCATTGTACAGATGTTGAAAATAAACTGGACTGGAGACTTTGCTAAAGCCGGGACAGTGGCTCCTTTTCTATTTGCCATTCTAACAGAGCAGAAAACTCTAGTGAGAGAAGAAGAGGAGCGGTGTACTTTACAGTGAATAAGGACTTGTGTAACTTCAGAAATATGAGGTTCTCCCGGCCTTGCTGTGGAAAACTGCTATACTGTGCAGTGCAGTGCTGCCTGCGTTCAGGAAGAGCGACCCTGCGGCTGTCTTGTTGAGTTTAGGATGTTCTTTCCACAACCAGAAGCAATGGATTACCGGAACTATCAGGAAACATGGACAATTATGAAGCAGCAGCCAATGATGCAAGAAGATGTGTGATGATATGATGTATGATAAGATGAATGTAACTTGGTCTGTGTACACTGAACAAAAATATAAACGCAACACTTTTGTTTTTGCTCCCATTTTTCGTGAGCTGGACTCAAAGATCTAAAACTTTTTCTACATACACAAAAGACCATTTCCCTCAAATATTGTTCACAAATCTGTCTAAATCTGTGTTAGTGAGCACTTCTCCTTTGCCGAGATAATCCATCCCACCTCACAGGTGTGGCATATCAAGATGCTGATTAGACAGCATGAATATTGCACAGGTGTGCCTTAGGCTGGCCACAATAAAAGGCCACTCTGAAATGTGCAGTTTTGCTTTATTGGGGGGGTCTGGGGGGGTCAGAAAACCAGTCAGTATCTGGTGTGACCACCATTTGCCTCACGCAGTGCAGCACATCTCCTTCGCATAGAGTTGATCAGGTTGTTGATTATAGCCTGTGGTATGTTGGTCCACTCCTCTTCAATGGCTGTGCGAAGTAGCTGGATATTGGCAGGAACTGGAACACGCTGTCGTATACATCGATCCAGAGCATCTCAAACATGCTCAGTGGGTGACATGTCCGGTGAGTATGCTGGCCATGCAAGAACTGGGATGTTTTCAGCTTCCAGGAATTGTGTACAGATCCTTGCAACATGGGGCCGTGCATTATCATGCTGCAACATGAGGGGATGGTCGTGGATGAATGGCACAACAATGGGCCTCAGGATCTTGTCACGGTATCTCTGTGCATTCAAAATGCCATCAATAAAATGCACCTGTGTTCGTTGTCCATAACATACGCTTGCCCATACCATAACCCCACCGCCACCATGGGCCACTCGATCCACAACGTTGACATCAGCAAATGGCTCACCCACACGACGCCACACACGCTGTCTGCCATCTGCCCTGAACAGTGAAAACCGGGATTCATCCGTGAAGAGAACACCTCTCCAACGTGCCAGACGCCATCGAATGTGAGCATTTGCCCACTCAAGTCGGTTACGACGACGAACTGCAGTCAGGTCGAGACCCCGATGAGGATGACGAGCATGCAGATGAGCTTCCCTGAGACGGTTTCTGACAGTTTGTGCAGAAATTCTTTGGTTATGCTAACCGATTGTTGCAGCAGCTGTCCGGGTGGCTGGTCTCAGACGATCTTGGAGGTGAACATGCTGGATGTGGAGGTCCTGGGCTGGTGTGGTTACATGTGGTCTGCGGTTGTGAGGCCAGTTGGATGTACTGCCAAATTGTCTGAAACGCCTTTGGAGACGGCTTACGGTAGAGAAATGAACATTCAATTGACAGGCAACAGCTCTGGTGGACATTCCTGCAGTCAGCATGCCAATTGCACGCTCCCTCAAAACTTGCGACATCTGTGGCATTGTGCTGTGTGATAAAACTGAACATTTTAGAGTGGCCTTTTATTGTGGCCACCTCTGCAATAATCAGCATCTTGATATGCCACACCTGTGAGGTGGGATGGATTATCTCGGCAAAGGAGAAGTGCTCACTAACACAGATTTAGACAGATTTGTGAACAATATTCAAGGGAAATGGTCTTTTGTGTATGTAGAAAAAGTTTTAGATCTTTGAGTCCAGCTCACGAAAAATGGGAGCAAAAACAAAAGTGTTGCGTTTATATTTTTGTTCAGTGTACTTAAATTTACGCAATATTAATTGTCTTCACACGTTGCTTACGCTGAACAGCACCGCTACTCTTGTTCACCCTTTGGTGATATTGATTATTGCAACTGTCCTCTTTGGTTTCCCTCTCAGGTGTCTTCATAAACTCTTGTTGGTCCAGAATTCAGCTGCCTGTATCATTACTAGAACCCTCTCTATAAATCATATCACTGCCGTTCTTCAGCAGCTTCACTGGCTTCCTGTTAAATATCATAATGGGAAGACTTTGTTTCTCACCGTTAAGGCCATTCATAACCTAACCTCCTCTGTATCTGACGGAACTCCTTCATATCTACACACCCTCCAGTACTCTTAGATCCTCTTCTGCAATCCAGCTCACATCACCATCTGCCTGCTTGACTACCATGGCTTCTAGAGCCTTCAGCCATTCTGACCTTCGCCTTTGGAACTCTCTCCCCCATGACATTCACAATATTGACTCCCTTTCGACCTTTAAATCCTGTCTGAAAACACGCCTTTTTAAGCTGGCGTATTCGGTCTGATTTAATGGTGATGCACACACTGAAATTTGCACTGATGTTGATTTTATACCTAGTTTTTACTATTATGATTTTTGTCTAGTTATTTTATTAACTTATTACTATTCATAACCAATTTGTTTGACTTTATGATCTATGGATGCATCGCTGCTTGTTTTAAAATGTGTCTTGTAAGGTGTCCTTGAGTACTTTGAAAGGCACCTACAAATAAAATGCATTCTTCTTATTATTATCATTTTTTATTATAATTATTTTTATTAGGGGATCAAGCCCGAAGGGCTAAAACCCCATTGTTTTTGTCCTGTTTTATTATTAGGGTCCAGGCAGCTAAGCTGCCAGGACACTATTGTAATCCTAGGTATTCTTCTTCTTTCTTCTTTCTTCTTCTGAGGAAATCATACTTCCCATGGGTGAAAACTCACCAAACTTTGCACAAAGGTCCAGTCTCATGCCAGATATCCTCAGCTGTAAACTCAAGCCAATAGTCCTGATGGTGGCGCTACAGCAAGCATCTAAAGTTCAAAACTTTGAAAATTCAGAACAAAACTCAAACTGTAGCCCCAATACTGAAGAAACGTGTGTACATTTAAACCTATTAAAAATTATGAAGTTCATCACTGTTTTTTTTTTTTTTCAAAAACTGTAAAACTTCTTAAACCTATCTCCTCCCACAATTTTTGCTCAATTGACACCAAAGTTGCTACAGAGCATCTTCAGACTGTCCTACAAAAACTAAGTTTCTCAGATTTTTGATTGATCAAAAATTGAGCCTACAGTGCATCAAAATGTTTGACTGTAAACATATACATGCAAATTCTTGCTAAATAAATCTTCAGTGTTCATGAAAAAAGTGACAAAATTCTAGAGTCATGGTAGATGATGTGTGGAAAATTTCAGAATTTTATCTCAAAAACTGAATTTTTGACAACATTTTGAATTTTGCTCTAATGTGAACAATTGGATTCAATGTAAAAATGGCAATTTTAAACATCAGTTTTTCACTTATAGAGCAAATCAATCATTGTTACAAATAAATTACCAACATCTCCATGCTGTCTAGATGCAATATGTGTATTTTCAGATTTTTGTTTCAATAACTGAATTTTTTATATGAATATTACTCAGAAATGTTTTTGCAAATTCCGATGGTACATTGTAGAGACATTCAATTTTCATCAGTGATTGGAAGTTGTGTGCAAATGGTGCTCAAGAAATATAATGGCAATAGGCCAGATTGGGGCACCATAATGAAGGTTAGAAGAAATTTTGTTTTGAAAGGCCACCGCCCTTGCACCATATGTCAGATTGACTTGAAATTCAACACACATGTTCAGGTGAAAGGGTTCTACGAAAACCTCAAGAACCCTCAAGGTCTGCCTTCTGACATATCTCAGATTTCTGACATATCCTCCTAAGGCATAGGTCTGATTTGTACCAAACTTTGTGTGGATCATCATGGGATGAAGCTCTTCAAAAGCTTTTTGATATGTCATTGTGTTTTGATGATACTGACCAGTGACATTTAGAGGGAGCATGGCTCAGCACATTAATTGGATTTTACTCCTTAACCATTGAGCCAATCATCACAAAACTTGTGGGAAATGTCTACAGAAGTATGTGAATCATTCCCTGAAAGTTTGATTCAAATCGACTAATAAGGGGTGCTACATATGCAAAAAGTTGACATCTCATAATCAGCTAGAGATATTTGTACGAAACTTGGTTTGCATCATTTGAACATGTCTCAGTTGATGCACAAAATTTAAAAATTATTGCTTAAAAGGGGGCATGGCTTATTCCATTAAATCTAAATGTCAAGACATTTCACATTCCATACTTGAAAAAAATCATAATCAATTACCAGTGTGTCCTACATAGCTGAGAAAAGTTTGCTGCACTGCAACTTATAGTCAATTCAGAAGTCCGTCATTTTGTAGAATATCCAAAATTAATTAAGATCAATATCTCCAGAAGTCTTCATCTAAATGCAACCACAGTTGACACACATATTCTTTGGATACTAGATGTTACATGTTTCAATTGGTGTTCAGATCGGTTTAACGGTTAGCTCACAGTGATATTCATTATCTTGTTGTAATTTGTACTGTATGGACAACATTTTCTATTTCATCTCATTTTGAACCAAATGTCACCGAAATATTTGAGAATGTACCTGAAATCAGCAGAATGGTGTGAGATTTTTTTCCAGAATTTTATCACCAATGCTTTTACTGTTTTTGATATTTCATTGCTTTTTGAAGACATTGACCAATGAACTGCAGAGGGGTGTGGCTCAGCACATAACTCCACAACTTTTTGGTCAATCATCACAAACCTTTCAAGCAATGTCTTAAAAGGTACCAGGAACATATCCTGAGAGTTTCATTCAAGTTGACCTCTAGGGGGCACCACAAATGCAAAAAACGGGCTTGGGATAATACAAATCAGACTAGAAATCAGAATAGTATAGTATGTTAAATAATAATAATGAACATTGATACCATTGATACCTTCATTAAGTATTTAACTCTTCCAACATGATGCTGGGATTTAACTGTTAACTGACCTTGTATGCTTTGCTGACACCGCTGGGCTTTTTGAAATAATATTAGACAAGCAAATCTCCAAACATCATGTTTTATAGTTTTGTTTCAAGATGTAAGGACTGTTTAAGAACTTTTTCCTGTTGGATGAGTACAACACAAGACATTTATGAGGTTGTTCAAATATGGAGAAGAGGAGCAGCACCACAGAGTTTCATTTCAATTTCATCCTTAATTTGTTCTGCACATTCTCTGTCTCATCTTCCTACTTTCCCCACCCTCTTTCCCCTCCTTCTGTACCTGTTCTGTCTCTGTCCAGGTCCAGGACATGTGTTTCAGTCAGGACAGTCGCTGGGTAGCCATCAGCACTCTCCGTGGCACGACCCATGTATTTCCCGTCAACCCCTATGGTGGTGCAGCCTGTGCTCGCACGCACATGTCCCCACGGGTGGTCAACCGGATGTCTCGCTTCCAGAAGAGTGCTGGCCTGGAGGAGATTGAACAGGAACTAAACAGGGTGGCTGCGTTAGGAGGAGGAGCTGGTACAGGAGGCATAGGAGGGGGTGGCTGCATCCTAGGCGGAGGAGGTGGCATCGGGGGCCGCTGTAGCCCCATTCCTGGCCTGTCCAGCAGTCCCTCAGGGTCTCCACTGCACGGTGAGGAGCTTGGAGGGAGGACAAGGGATGATGCTGATGATGTTGCCTGTTTGCATGTCCAGGATGGCATCTCAGCAAGCATTTGCTGCATGGCAGCACAGGGGAGGTTATCTGGAGTTAACAGTGTCATAATATGACATGTTAACAATTAATAGAATGCTTAAGAAACTAAGTTTTTGCGTTTGTCAGTACGTTTTGCTTTTGTTGTTTTTTGGGTTTTTTTTTAAGATTTTTTTTGAGCATTTTTGCCTTTAATGCACAGGGCAGGTAGGTATGAACGGGGGAGAGAGAGGGGATGACAAGCAGCAAAGGGCCACAAGCTGGATTCGAACCCAGGCCGCTGCGGCAACAGCCTTGTACATGGGGCGCCTGCTCTACCACTAAGCCACCGACACCCCAGTACATTTTGTTTTTAATCCAAGAGATGGATTAATAATTGTGATTGATAAATGTTCATGATCTTGATATGAGGCAAAATACTCAACAAATATATTTATTTTGCCATTTTATTAGAGCTTAGAAGAATAGTTTAATTCTTTTTTTTTATACCACATTTGATGTATTGTAGTCGCTGTATCATGTATTGAGTTTTGAGTGGTCAGATAGCCTTTTAGTGCTATTTGTAAGCTTTTGGGCCTCGATATTACTGGCCTTCAACCTGGCTGTCAGCCATCTTTGAATGTAGTAGAATATGCTGTATCCTTATTTAGGCTGGAGATCTAAAGATGTCCACAGTAGATTCCAAGTAAATAGAGCAGTAGTAGCCATCTCCAGGGCCACATCTTGTTGTTGTCACACACACACACACACACACACACACACAGACTCACAACATAAAAACAAAACCAGCTGTCACGACTTTGTCACAGCTGGTGATCAAAACAAGCTCACAGATACTCAGTTACTAAATTCCTGACTCATAAAGTTATCATTACAAATGTGCTAGAAAACACTTGACTTCTGACACACTCAGCAGACACAGAGAGTCAGCTTTCATTTGGAGCAGTGTCTCTGGCCACCTGATAAAGAAACTTCAATACTCACTCTTGTTTTAGTTCATTTTTGATTACCAACTCCTGAGAAAAGTGTCTTGCTCTTTATCTGTTAGATGTAAATCACAGCTTTTTTTTTTTTTTTTTTTTAAGAAAGCTGAGGTTGATAAGAGCTGAGCCATACAGTGAATGTGCTGTACAACCAAAACAATAAGCCAAATTAGCAGAGAAGAGGCTAAAAATTTCTGTAGAGCGGCAGAATTTTTAACACATTAGGTAATAGAATTTGCCTCAGGCCAGCTACATCTCAGTAGCTCTTTTCCAGGGACTGTGATCTGTCTGCCACAACCTTGTCTACCCTGTTTGTCAAACAGCAGTGCAAGCTGCTCACACTGTCTGTGTGTCCCTAGTTGACATATATAAACACTGATAACACACACACATTGTGTGTCAGCTACACTGCTTGAGCCCAGAAGTATTGGTGTGAAATATCACAGTTCTCATTAGTTATGGATTTCCAAGAATATTCCTGACCTTTGATAGGTGAACTGCAGCCAGAGCAAGGTCAAGAAATTGATCAACACTTCAGAGAACCACATGCCTGAGAATTCACCAGTATATCACAGAGTGATATTCTGTGGGAAGTGTACCCCACCATGACATCAAATATGTCAGTCCACTCAAGCTTGGTTACTAGTTAAACAGTTATTTTAATGTCCTGTCTTGTGTCTGTGTTCTAGTCTAGTCTAGTCTAGTCTAGTCAGTCTAATACCTGACTGGAAAAAGCCCACTCAAAACATGTGCTCTCTCATAATCACCAGTGTGTGTAAACTGCGAGTGAAAACTGTCAAGTGCAGGAAAAGTACCATGTAGTATTGCTCTTTTCGATGGCGACTGTTATTTGGTAGCACATTCTGAATTTGCCAGTGACAATGGATTTGTTCAGGTTGACAGCATTTTGGATCATGTTTGACTGGAGCCCTTTCAGTACCATCTGTATCTCTTTTATATCTGTCATTGTTGTAAGCCATTATGGGCAATATTGAATTGACTGGATTTTTGTGTGAGCGTGATTAGTATCACAATTTGTCAGGTACTTAATCCACTAGATGGTTACTTTTCTGTGAACACATACACACACACACACACACACACATATATATATATATATATTTACAATATACATATATGTGTGTTAAAGCAGCAGTAGGTAGAAAGCCTGAAAACGGTTGATTTTTGAGTCTCATCTGAGTTAGGTTTCGTTTGTCTCCTCCCTGAGCCCCTCCTACCAGACGAGCATGCGAGTATTTTATCCTACTTGGTTCTATTTCTCCCTCTCTGGGAGCCTCGGCTCTCCCTCACCACGCAGCAGCCCTCCCCATCCCTCCCTCGCGGTCCCGCACATACTCCCGAGCCCAGCTCTCCCTCACCGTGCAGCAGCCCGCCCCATCCCTCCCTCGCGGTCCCGCACATATACCCCGAGGCTCGGCTCTCGCTCTCCCCGTGGAGAGCCCTTGGCTCCGCTCCCACGGCCAACCCTCGCGCCCTCCGGCCGGGCCCGGCCCCACCTCATCCTTCCCCTCCCTCCAGGGTTCCGGGGAACTGAGTTCTGTCTTCCTTTTTTTGGGTTTAGCCGTGTAGGCAGTTGTAGCCAATGCTGGAATAGCTATTTTACCTGGTGCACTGTTTGCCATTGCCACTTGCTCTCCCCTTCTGCCGGCGGCACAGGAACGCGCATATGCAGTAGAACAGCCAATAGGAACGCAGTGCTCTGAGCTGACCTTTGATTGGTTGATGCACATCGGCACCATGGTGAGGTGCAGAAACCTATTGTTTGTCTCAGACCACTTGATTTACATTATGCTTAGAGGATATTTTTACTCAATTATACCAAAACAATGTTGCCTACTGGAGCTTTAAGGATGGTTATATATACATATATATGTGTATATATATATATATATATATATATATATATATATATACACAGTACAGGCCAAAAGTTTGGACACACCTTCTCATTCAATGCGTTTTCTTTATTTTCATGACTATTTACATTGTAGATTCTCACTGAAGGCATCAAAACTATGAATGAACACATGTGGAGTTATGTACTTAACAAAAAAAGGTGAAATAACTGAAAACATGTTTTATATTCTAGTTTCTTCAAAATAGCCACCCTTTGCTCTGATTACTGCTTTGCACACTCTTGGCATTCTCTCCATGAGCTTCAAGAGGTAGTCACCTGAAATGGTTTTCCAACAGTCTTGAAGGAGTTCCCAGAGGTGTTTAGCACTTGTTGGCCCCTTTGCCTTCACTCTGCGGTCCAGCTCACCCCAAACCATCTCGATTGGGTTCAGGTCCGGTGACTGTGGAGGCCAGGTCATCTGCCGCAGCACTCCATCACTCTCCTTCTTGGTCAGATAGCCCTTACACAGCCTGGAGGTGTGTTTGGGGTCATTGTCCTGTTGAAAAATAAATGATGGTCCAACTAAACGCAAACCGGATGGGATGGCATGTCGCTGCAGGATGCTGTGGTAGCCATGCTGGTTCAGTGTGCCTTCAATTTTGAATAAATCCCCAACAGTGTCACCAGCAAAACACCCCCACACCATCACACCTCCTCCTCCATGCTTCACAGTGGGAACCAGGCATGTGGAATCCATCCGTTCACCTTTTCTGCGTCTCACAAAGACACGGCGGTTGGAACCAAAGATCTCAAATTTGGACTCATCAGACCAAAGCACAGATTTCCACTGGTCTAATGTCCATTCCTCGTGTTTCTTGGCCCAAACAAATCTCTTCTGCTTGTTGCCTTTCCTTAGCAGTGGTTTCCTAGCAGCTATTTGACCATGAAGGCCTGATTGGCGCAGTCTCCTCTTAACAGTTGTTCTAGAGATGGGTCTGCTGCTAGAACTCTGTGTGGCATTCATCTGGTCTCTGATCTGAGCTGCTGTTAACTTGCGATTTCTGAGGCTGGTGACTCGGATGAACTTATCCTCAGAAGCAGAGGTGACTCTTGGTCTTCCTTTCCTGGGTCGGTCCTCATGTGTGCCAGTTTCGTTGTAGCGCTTGATGGTTTTTGCGACTCCACTTGGGGACACATTTAAAGTTTTTGCAATTTTCCGGACTGACTGACCTTCATTTCTTAAAGTAATGATGGCCACTCATTTTTCTTTAGTTAGCTGATTGGTTCTTGCCATAATATGAATTTTAACAGTTGTCCAATAGGGCTGTCGGCTGTGTATTAACCTGACTTCTGCACAACACAACTGATGGTCCCAACCCCATTGATAAAGCAAGAAATTCCACTAATTAACCCTGATAAGGCACACCTGTGAAGTGGAAACCATTTCAGGTGACTACCTCTTGAAGCTCATGGAGAGAATGCCAAGAGTGTGCAAAGCAGTAATCAGAGCAAAGGGTGGCTATTTTGAAGAAACTAGAATATAAAACATGTTTTCAGTTATTTCACCTTTTTTTGTTAAGTACATAACTCCACATGTGTTCATTCATAGTTTTGATGCCTTCAGTGAGAATCTACAATGTAAATAGTCATGAAAATAAAGAAAACGCATTGAATGAGAAGGTGTGTCCAAACTTTTGGCCTGTACTGTATATATATATATATATATATATATATATATATATATATATGTATATACAGTACAGGCCAAAAGTTGTGGCCTGTTTATGGACATATTGGATATAAGCAAAAAAAATACCATGTATCCTGTATATGTACACACACACACACACACACACACACAGGCTTGCATGATTGCTTCCTCTCTTCATCATGTTTTCCTTGTCTAGATTCAGACCCCTTTGTAACCCCTGTACTAAAATACGCACACACACACACACACTCTCTCTCTCTCTCTCTCTCTCTCTCTCTCCTCCACACTACAAAAAATAGACCATCAAAAATGGATGTCTGACATTGGAGAGTCATCGCTCTGCTACGATGAGAGACAGAGAGGGACAGAAACATCAAAGTGGGGTAGGTGGTGAAAGTGAGTGAACAAAGTAATGAGGTGCAATTGAGGAGAATGAAGGAGAGGTAGAACAGGGGAAATAAAGGAGGAGCATTGCAGAGAGGGAGAGAAAGATACATTTGTAGTAGCAGCAGCGCTGAAAGCTAGGGTCTTGGAGAGCATGGTCGTAAATCACACTTTAGTTTCAAAACAGAGCATTAGGGCTACCTGTCAACAATTAGTCCTCACAGTGATACCTTATTGAGTGTGTGTGTGTGCATGTGTACATTTGAAGAAGATAAACTATCTACATCTGGTATCATTTTCTTCTGGTAAAATACATAAAGGAGCAGGTCGGCATAAAATACTTTAATTCGAGTTGCACTGAAGTATTTGCTTGACTCCTCAGAAGAAACTGAAGGTTTGCATATTAATATTTTAGGTAACACTTTATATTAAGGTGTGTTAATTAATGCGTAATAAGCACTAATTAACAGTTAATAAACACTTATAAGACAGAATAAGATGTTTATTACCATTAATAAGACTATAAGTGTTAAGTCTAAGCATAATTAACACAGTTATTATTGCATATAGGAGCATTATAAGCACTTAATAGAAACTTGATAACAGTTTATAAAGCTATCCTAAATATTAATTAATAAGATGTCTATTTACATTAATTATGATTTATAAGGGTCAATTATAGAACAATAACCACATTTATTACTGGTTTATAAGACACTATAAGACCCTATCAGATTAAATTAATAAGGTGTTATTAATAGTTAATAATGATCCTTTGCAGCTACCGGATCTAAAGTGGGAACAGTGTCGTATAAAGGTTAATAAATTATTAACATGCTCTCAGGGCTCGAAACTAACGGTGTCCCGACGTCCCGGGGACTATAAAAATTGCTACTGGGACAAAAAAGATGATGTATCTGGGACAATTCTGGGACAGCAAAAAAAACAAGTCAAAGCAATATCAAAATGGGTGTTATTTACAACGTCATTACGTATGGGTATCTGAATGTCGCATTTGTCGCTTAAATAATTTCAGTAAAAACTTATAAACAGCAAAAATACAGTGGCTTTTGCTGCACCTGATCTGGCTCCACACGTGCACGCGTGCACACACACAGAACTCAACTCGTTGCATGATGGTCACGCTGGGTGCCACTCGCCAGCTATGCTTGCCATTCCACATCAGAGCACAGAACCTAGCAATGCTGAGATGGTTGAAAAAACTGATGCAAGCTCCACCAGTGCCGCTCCAGTTGGAGTAGAATGCTACACTTGGCTTCGGGACTCTGAAGACGATGTTTCATCTGTTTCTGCCCCTGTGGTAAGTTAGTTTGTTAAAGTAGGCTATAGGCTAACGTTAGCTTGTTGATTTTTAGCTAGTTCTAGTTCTTTGCGATAGCTAACACTAGCAACCAAGCTAATCATGTACATGATGGCCTTACAAAGTTATAAAATGTGACTGTGGGTTCTAAATTTTGATGTTTATGATAATGACGGTAACGTTACAGTTAATCAGAAGAGGTGTAACAGTTATTCGGTTCAGTCAGTAATAATTAGGCTAGCAACTTTAGCTACAGAGATGAAGGTCATACATGAACTAGCAGCCAGTCATGTTTTCTAAATTTCCTCAAGGTAAGCTCCTGGAGGGTGCCGCTAGAAATAGATTCGGGAGCTAAGTGCATCGCTAATGACGTTCTGTGTGAGTTAAAGTGAGTGAAATGTGTGTGAAGATGCATATGGTTGAGATACAAGAGTGACAGTAAATGTGTGAAGCAGGATGAGCAGATTTAATGTGTTAGGAGCATTGATGAGCTGTGTGTTATGTTGAGCAGGCTAATGGATATAGGCTGTGTCATGTTCATGCTAACTCCTGCTGATTTGCTAACGCCATAGCCTGACTTCCTTCCTCTCTGTCAGTAAAATTAAAGGAGCGTTTAATACATTTTTGCAATTGAAGTTTGTGTCAGGCTCAGTGTGTAAGTATTTTATTGTCAGTCTTGTGAAACCATTGTGAGAGTAATTCAGTACTAGGCTGTGGATTAAAAACAAGCGAAGTTAGTTGTGTTCATGGGTTTAATTCTGAGCCTTCTCTTTCAGAGGGATGGGCTGACATTGCAGATGGTGTCAGATGGACTGCAGAAGATGACCCTGGCTCTTGTAGCCATGCAGGTAAACAAAATAAACTCCCTAGAGAGGATTTAATATGCTATGGTGTATGTTTAGCAATCGTGACAGTGAAAGTTTTTTTTCCTTCTGTATTTCAGACAGTCCCAGGTCAGCATCTGAAGCAGTTCCTAGATGAAGTGGGACCTTTTCCCGGAAACACCTTCTCTGGTGTAAAACTCAACAGGAAACAAGTGGATGATGATGACTTCCACAAAGTGAAAGATAAACTAATCATTGGCCTTCGTGACAACCTCACCACACGATTTGGCAATCTTGATAAGGGTGTCTTGAAGGCCGCTGCCACCATGTATGACCTAAGCAACTGGCCTGAAGACATCACTGACCTGGCCACCTTTGGCCTGGCTGATGTTGAGACTTTTGTCACTCACTTTCAGAAAACTGATGGGTTACAGGGAGGTTTCTGGAACACTATATTCACGAACAGTCAGTCTAAGTAACAAAACTTTTGAAAAAGCCAAATGAACTCAGATCTGTCATTTTTTTAGAACTCAACTATTAGGGTTTCAATCCTTTTTTCCTGTTTCTGACAATAGTGGTTGCATTAAAAATCAATATGAAAAGGAAATATGTCCTTATGTTGTGTTTTCACCACCATTGGTAGGCTGAATTCTCATCACGAGTGAATAAAGCAGCTAACTCTGAATCAATCTGCTCAAATTTTTAAGTTCAGATAACTCATGTTTGTCTTAGTATGCCATTTTGAGGAAATGAGATTCCCATGATCCTTTGCTAAAGAAAATAATAACATACTAGAGTGAAAAGAACGCATCAGAATTCTTTAATGTTGAAATAATGATTGATATCTGGATGTTGCAATAGGTGCATAAATAATAGAACTATTAACTTCAGTGAGTGCATAAGGTCAACAAGACACTGTTCCCACTTTAGATCCAGTAGCTGCAAAGATGCATTATGAGCTGTTAATAAGTGCATATTAATAGTTTATTAACCTTTATACGACACTGTCACAGCATTTATTAACCGTAATATGGTATTTATATTAACTTTTTATAGTCTCATTAATGTTAATAAACACCTTATTAATTTCATCTTATAAGGTCTTATAGTGTCTATAAACCAGTAATAAATGTGGTTATTATTCTATAATTAACCCTTATAAATTATGATTAATGTAAATATACATCTTATTAATATTTAGTGTCGGTTTATAAACTGTTACCAAAGTTTCTATTAAGTGCTTATAATGCTCCTATAAGCAATAATAACTCGGTCAGTTGTGCTGTAATAAACACTTAGTCTAGTCTTATTAATGTTAATGAGCATATTATATCATCTTATAAGACGATATAATATGCTCATTAACTGTTAATTTGTGCTTATTAAGCATTAATTAGCGGTTATTACAGTACCTTAGTCAACAAGAAACTAGTCGGTTTCACACTGCTTTCTTAACACAAAGCTCCTCACTGTGTGACCTACGAGTGAATCATTTTTCTTTTCTTTGTGTTCCTATGGTGTAACAATTTATATAGTTTCTAGCACTTTGTAAGTTCAAAATGTTAACGATGGACTATGCAGTTTTATTTCTGTCTGGTGCATATATGCGTTTTTTCTGGGAGAATTTAATTGATAATAAATTAGACCTTTCACACAAGCTCCTGCACCAAAAGAAGATTGTCATCATCATAATCATCAAGAGCAAGCATATAATCCCATGGTGCAAACCATAAAGTGCCAAAAAGTGCATGTTGCAGGTCATTATCAGTTCACCAGTGAGATCTCTGTGGGCCAAGATCATGTAGCCTACATCAGGTCTCTGTGTGTCTGTCATTTTATGGATATTTGCTCCAAGACATCCTGCTGTATTTAAATTTAGAAATCCATCCCCCTCCACCACTACCGCTGCCACCAGCATTGATAAAAACTCTTAATTTGTGCAATTTTCACATGCAAACACACTGAGTCACATCTGCTTTTTTGTCTGATTTCCGTCTGTTTTTGCAAGCCGGGTGTGAATTTTGGGCAGTGAAGGCAGTTTTTATAGGCTGGCAGAAAGCAGCAGGGTGAGGCAAGCCGGGGCAGGGCCACCTAGCCACAACAGCTGCTCTGTGATTGTCGCCAGCGTGGACAACGTTGATTTTTGGGAAGGAACTGTAGAAAAGTACACATCCGTCTTAAAGCTGCCGGCCCAGGCCACCGGCAAGACTAAAAATAGAGGCTGCAATTGGCCGTCTTCTTGTTACTGTTAAAATCTGGAATGGCTATTTACGTCCCTGAATGCAGTACCCCCGCCCCCCTTTTTTTTTTTAACCAAAGCCTTTCCTCTGTGTGATCGATGTATTGTCATTTGAGGCAATGACCTATAATGTGACCATTCCACACTGTAAAATGTGGTTTGTCTGCGCCCCAGCACATACAAGGCTTGATTAGTAAGTGCAGTTTCTTTGCACAGGGCAGAGGTTATTGAGGCTATACCAGGCTTATGGCAGCCACTGCAGAGTTTTATTATTCAGATGCTTTTTAGATCCAACCACAGTTTTTGATCACTCTAAAAACAACATGATCACAATAGTTTTAAAACCATCATTGATTTTTTTTCATTTGATCTGTGTTCATATTTCTTTGTGAAGTGTTGTACTTTGCCCTCTAGTGCAGTAGATGGAGATGTGGCTGTTATCTACTGATAAGGGGTCAGTTTTTCTACTTTCAGAATGAAATTCATGAAACTGGTCCGCTTTCCCCTTTTCTGCGACACTCATGACAGTTATGACCTGGTGTGCATTTTTTAACATGCGTGGGTGCCTTTTGTGTGTATACACAGCTCTGGTCGTACACTTTCCAACCATAAAACATCAACACGAGGCTATTAGTCAGTGCAACAGATTTGTTTCCTCACCGAGCAGAAGCCATGGTGGTCCGATCACTGGGCCATCTGGGCCCTGGCGCTGGTTCACAGAGAAAGGGGGAGGCAAAAAACAAGGTGTGACGGGAAACTGTTAATTCACTTGTTGATAAAGGGATACTTCCTTTCTGCTATTAGAGGCTGACGGCTTGCTTATTTGGGTTTGGACTTTTGTTTTATCTCGCCTCCCTGCTCCTCCAGCGCTCCCCTTCATCAGTCATCGTCCTGTGGTGAAAAAACACCAACTCTCTGCTGAGGTCGATGCCAAGGAAACATTACTTCATAACTGCTGGTGTGTAACATGTATGTATGTGACCTTACTGTGACCCTGCTTTTGACAGTATTGGTACTTTAAGTTAAACAGTTACAGACAAAAGTTGAATATGTCAAAAGCTCTGTTTCACACAGATAGTAGATGGTTTTAACAGAGAAAGTTAGCATGTTAAAATGTGTAAACAGTATGAAACAGTAAGATAGATGACTTTTCCAGATTCCAGTCATCATGATGAGCTGTCTGACTTGGATCAGTGTATAGCCTGAGACTGAGCTATCCAGCATTCGAAAAGCTACCGCAGGCCCACATGTTCATCATGGTTTTCTTTACTTTAACATCGCTCTTTAATTTAAACTTTTTTCTTACTTCTACATCCCATTATAGTTGCTTTGATGTTGCTACTGTAGCCTCACCCAGGTAACCACAGCATGGTCAGCAATGACACAACCCCCAACCCAAAACTGAAATGGGCAATAAGAAAAAAAATCAAACAATCAAATTGAGGAAGCTCACGTGATACAATCTGAATGTCTTTTTCTGGCTGATCCAGAAACTTAAATATCTACTCCATTATGTTGATGCAAAGATTATTTAAAATTACAGTATTACATTTAAGTATTCCCTCTCATTAATTTGAAACAACAGCCAAATACAACCAGATATATTGTTGTCATGTTTTTGTATTGGCACTCTGTAGGCATTCACACAGTTGGTACAGTTATCTAAAAAGTAAAGGCAGAACAACAGAACACACAAGTATTCAAGTTTCCAGATGTAGCTTTGAATTTCTCTTGTGACAATACATTCCATTGTTTCTGTCCATAGTTCAATAATTACATCTTCACATCTGTAAAATAAAGTAATTGTTCTCGTGCTCAGGTAAAATATCTTTTACTGGTTAAATGGAAGATTTGCATTTTTATTCAACATCAGATCACTGAAATGACATTTCAGAGTGAGAATACAAACATTGTCAGGTTGTCCCCAGCTAAACAAAGTCAGTAGTTTGTCCAAATTTGTGCTGTGTATAGCTCAGCTCAGAAGAGATCATACTGAGTAAAGGCAGAGGGGTCAGAGTGACTGCCTCTCTTTGACCCTGTCCTTCGTCTGGCACTCCTGCCTGATGGATTTCAGACTCTTATTTCACTGACAACATTGCTTTCTTTTCTTAATCTGTGGACAACTGTGTTGTGGTATTGCATCTCGGTGGGATGCTCCAAAATCATTAATCATCTAAATCATTAATAATGAAGAATATATAAACAATAGGTCATGGACTTTTACATTAAAGCTTGGCAGCAGTTTTTAGTACTGTGTTTTAGTACTGCAGTTGTCCTCTGTGTGGCGCTGTGTGGTCAGGTTTCCCAGCAGTTTGGAGAGGGAGGAGCAGAGCAGCCAGGCCGCACAAACAGAGAGGAAAGGACTTGAAAAGCTTGAGTTGTGCTGCAAGGGTTTTGCTTTGATACAATCTAACAACAAAGAAAGTGCAGGTTGATTTCTCTGGCTTTTTAAATGAATGGTCACTTCCTCCACCTAAAACAACTTGCAGCTCTCCTTTGGATTTAGTTTTTGGAAGAGGCAGCCGAACATGTTGCTGTTGACTGTAGAGACCTCTTAGTTGTACTCCTTTTCTTTTTGCCATTTTATTTCCTCCTGTTATTGTCTTCAGAAGATGATGGAGGAGGGTTTTTTTTTTTCCTTTAGATGTCATATTTTACATTTTTTAAACTACTGTCAAAATGAAGATGTTTTTTTTTTTTTTCTGAGCAGTGTTTGGCTCTTATAAGTCATAAACATTATTGGACACATAGAATGCAGCACCACATTTAAATCCTGTATATATTTAAATAATTTCACCTAAAAATTGTTTGCCAGTAGGAAATAGGAAGTAGCAAATAGCAAACAAATAACAAATAGCTTTCTAAAAGGAGCAGATGTTCTTTTAAAAGCATTTTCCCGCAACCTGCCATACAGTCAAGAGGATTAGGCTTTGTACATTACTCGGTACATTTGATTTAACAGTTGTGTGCCATCAAAGGTAAGATCATGTTAGCGGCTTGTATTTGTTGCAGGCTCCATCGGCAGGCTTCTCCCTGTGGTCGGCAGAGGAGCCAGAGCCCAGCTCGGCATGAGTCAATAAACGGAGAGCTCAGCGCAAAACCACACTGCAATCGAACAAGCTGTTTACTCTGAAAATTAGCCTTCCCCTGTACTTTTAGGGCTTTTAAAGCGACCAAAAATACACAGTGCGAGGAATATGTATCTTGGCCAGCATTTGGACTCCGCTGGAGACCTCTGTCCTTTTTATACAAACTCTAATAACTCAATCTCCACAACCACTAAACCGTCTTATCACTGGGTGCCTGCCACTGCACTCATCATTATTTTATTTGCAAAATTGGAAGGTAGAGATAAAGAAATAAAGCCGGCTTGCCATTACCCACAGAAGGCACTTGTGGCCTCCAGCTTATTGCCTAGCATGTAAATAGTGCATGCTCTGAAAATCCAAAGCCTTCCATTGTCACTGGATCAATAGGTTTTACATCCCACCTTTGTTCCGCTGCACTGGGTGGATTTTTTTTAACTCTTATTTAAGTTCAGTTTTTTGTGTTCTTGAACCTGAGGCCAGTAGAAGTGTCTGTCTTACACCAGTGTCAGGGCTTAACACATCTCTTGGCAAGTTATCATACAGCTTGATCTAAATATCACTTTATTTTATACAACTAATACTTAAACCTCAATACAGGTGTGTCATTCTGAGTTGTATTGTCAAAAATATCAATTTTTCAATACATAAAGCTTCTGAATATTTGAAACAGTTTCAATACTCATTTTCCACGGTACTGATACACCGCTACTAGCTGTGCTTTCTCATTCTCTCAGAATGTTCATGTTTACTACAGTTTCTGCTGCTCTCTGCTCCTAACAAAGAAAAGAAAAGTCATTGTTGTCCTATCAGAAACTTGTTACATTTATCTTTTCAAAAAAAAAAATGTAATTTGTATGCCCTCACTTACAATTTTTCCCCATGGTATTGAAAATTTTTTTAAGGTGTTGTATCAAAGTTAGAGTGTATGGTGACAACACTACCTCAGAAATACAAATTTTATATGTTTGTTTGCATTGCAAGGCTGTGAGTACTGATCCAATTCCAATATGCATGACTTGAATATATAACCTTATAGATTTACATTTTAAAAAAGTAAAACTTCTACAATCCTGGAAAAAAAAACTTGTCCGTCTTTACTCTTAACTCCTTGTTTACTGGTATCATGGCTAAGTGTTTCTGACATGGCATTCATTAAGAGGTGGATGCTGTCAAAACACTGCTGGCTAAATTCGGATCAAAGTGGCCCTGCAGTTTTTATCCATTATTCAAACAGAGCTTCTGTCACAGCTGGGCATAACTGCAGTGTCAATCAATCACCATTAGAGAAGGGTTGTTTTCAAATGGCAAAATCAAATCAGAAGTATACATGTGACCTCAGTGTGTGCGTGTGTGTGTGTGTGTGTGTGTGTGTGTGTGTGTGTGTTTGAATGCAGTGTGGAACACAAGAGGTCTTGGGATGGGATGTTTGATAAATTAATTAACATACCAGCCTCATTAAAGAAAATAATGAAGTCAGCAGTAACTGCAGGAGGATCGCCATCAGTCACCATTAACATATTATGATTATGAAGGAAATGTTGAACATTTCAGTTTGACCTCATAATTTTTATCCAGTTGCTTGTAAAGACAATGGAAGATAGCTGTGACAGCAGCTCAGACATCTTATTATCTACTCTCTGTCTCTCCTACTGTTTCCTCCTTCCTTTGGACCGCTGGGCTATAAAAGGAGAAGCATTAAGACCCAGACAGAGTGACGGATGCAGCCAGTCTCCTCCTCGCTCAGGAAGAGCACACTCTGATCTGTTTGTTATCTCATATAATGAGGAAGGTCATTTTGATTCAGATGAAAAATACCAAGATTGTCTGTTTTGTAGAAATTACTTGGTACAGACAATTTGCAATTAATTCCTTGTGTTTTGTTGTGGCCGAAGAAAACTATGATTAAATTCTGTTCCTTTCTTTCTTTCTTTCTTTCTTTCTTTCTTTCTTTTTCTTTCTTTCTTAAGTCTTACTCTTGCCTCCTTGATGATGGTTCCGTCTCCTTGTAGACATTGTCTCACTCTAGGTCCTGCCAAATCAAACTAAAATAAATAAATTGCTTGAATTAATCCAATATTAGACTACTAGATTAAAGCTACTGAGACAACCAATTGCAGTTTAGCATTTAACCAGAAGTGCAAGGAACAGAGAAGTGCAGAATAATTTACAGAGTATATACATAATGGAAAGTAGTGTATATAATAATATCAAATATGTGAAATAAAAAATAAGGGAAATATATTGATATGCTATACACAATATAAATACAGGCAGGCAGATTTGACTGGGATTTTCCAGCTTTGAAGAGAATTAATGTCTAAAATTATTGTAGTGCTGAAATGTTTTGTTCCTGTTTTAACCACATAAAGCACTCTCTAACTTTGTTTTCAAAAAGTGCTGTAGAAATAAATAAAAGTAGAAAACAACAACTACTACAACTACTACTACTTAATATTATCATTTTATTTTATTGTTTTTGTAAAAAAAAAAAAAAAAAGCACTTTTGGCATGTAAAAACACAGAATCTCAAAATGCTCAGTACTGGTTCAGTCCTGCATCCCACACTGTACATTGTCTTTACAGGTGTTCAGACATTTATGTCATCACCTATATCAGAATAACAAAACAAATGAAGTCAATGAGAGGAATTTCCATAGACTGCTCCGCTGACTGCTGAAATATTTATTTCATTACAGCCTTTGGTTCTGTCCTGCTTTCATCAGATATAATATAACAAAATTAATAAAGTGAGAATTCTTGAATTCTTGTTTTTATCCTCACATTTTGCATACTGCCTTTTTTCAGGCTACAGAATTAAGAAGTATGAGTTAGAAGGAAAGAAAGTTGTTATTGTTTGTTACAGTGTAAAATGATTTATTAATTTAATTTAATGTAAGATTGTAAGAACATCTTCACGTGCTCCTCTCCTAACAGCCTGGAATCGTTTTTTCTCTTGTCATCCACATTTTCTGAATTTGAATTTCTTTGGGTGCACTAATAATAGAATTAGCTTTCACCCTGTTATTCTGTATCTCATACATTTTATTGTTATTTTCTGATTTCAGAAGTTTAAAGTTCTCACTTAATCATCTTTACTTTAGAAAAAACAAAGAGTAAAGAACAACACAGAAACCATTGGATGTATCCTGTCTTTCTCCAACTCCAACTGTCTCTTCTCCTCCTGCTCTCTCTAAATCTGTTTGTAAGTGTACGTGCATCTGTGTATCTGGGTGCAAGACAACCCCCCGCCCCCCAACATACACACACTCTTCTACACTCCTCCTCAAACCACCTCACCACCCCCTCCTGCTTTCCCAAACATCCAATCATTAGCCACAACTGCTCCTTCTCTACTGTGAGGTACTAGCTCCTTGACCCAAATCAGATGGCTACACGCACGCATGCACGCACGCACGCATACACACACACACACACACACACACACACACACACACACACAAAATGTTGGAGTGTGGGTGTCATCTGATCCAGTGGAGCTGTCCGACTCCCTCCAGGCTCTTCTTGCTGGTGACTCAGTCTTGTCTGATGAAGCCTTGTAAATACTGACATGCTGTAAACTTGGAGATCTGATTTCAGGTTGCTGTTTGTGTGTGCAAGTGTGTGTTTTCAAGTTGCGCGCGTTTCTTTCACCTGATAGTTTTCTTCTGATTATGTTTAGCTGTTTGTTGGTAGCATGCGTGTGTTTCCACATGTAGACATGCTGTGCTTCTGTATTGCTGTGGTTATTTTTCCTCCCAGCCACTGCTTTTTCTGTTTCATTCCAACACACACTGCTCTGAGCATGATACTTGTTTATTGCCATATACAGCATCTTGTACATATTATATAAAATTCTATGTTATATGTTATATAAAATCTCACTTTCTTTTTTTTTTTTAGCTCTCACACTTAATGATAAAATCAGAGAAATCATGTCCTGGGATTTTTTGTTGCTGTTGCTGTTGTTTGGTGTTTTTTGTTTGTTTGTTTGTTTGTTTGTTTTAGCTCCTTGACGTGAGAAATGTAAATGAAAATACAAAACGTTCAAAAAAATGTTCCCAAATAGGGCTGTTAATAAAACCTCCCCATTAGCTTGCGGTTTGGGAGCGGGGGACCGGGCAGGAAGCCATTTTCACACAGGCCAGCCTGACCTCGACTCTTAGCTTCGACTGAAAATAGCAGACAAGCAAGAGCGCCGTGCAAAGATAAAAGAGAGGGGGTAAGAGGGAAAAGTGAGGAGATAGGTCCCTCCACCACAACATTACCTGAAAGAGAAAGAAGAGAGGAAGGAGGAGGAGAAAAGACTTGATGGCTTTTCCACCAGTCTTCCGATTCCTTTACAAAACAATAAATCTTGTGAAGTTTATTTTCCTTACAGCATCTGTGTTTTATAAGGGCTCTTTTAATTTGTTTTTACTCTGTCCAGTGGGGGATCCCCGCTCCTTTTTATTTTTTCTTCCCCCTTTGTGTTCAACCCTTTTTAGTTTATCTCAGTCTCTTCTCCTCCCTTATGTTTTTTTTCTCTCTCCCTCTCCTTCCTCCCCTTGTGGAAGTGAGTGTTTTAATAATGATACTTTGGGGAACTGGGATTGTGGAAACAGCTCCCCCCCCCCCCCCCATTCTTCTTCCTCTCCCCTGCTTTAATCCCTCCCACCTTTAACATGTCTGGGAAACTTGGACTATCAACAAAAAGGAATGTTGGGAAGTTGGACTGGGAATCAACTGATTCAGGTTTGCTGATATTGGTCAGTTATCAAATAACTATTTTAAGTGGGGGTGGTGACATTTTTAAATGTTGGTATACTTGTGTTTCAGTACCAGTATAGCAAACATTATTGTTTGAGGAATAACAACATGTTTTAACCCTTAATAACACAAATATATTTGATCTGAAAAGAACAGAATCTAAGATTCCCTGATTTAAATCTGAAAATATCTGTTCAAAGCACAAACAAAAAAAAAAAAAAAAAAAAAAAAAAAAACACACACAAAAAAAAAAACAACTTTTCAGACATTTCTGGCTTTATCTATCATTCAAAGTCATGGCTCTTTGACGTTCAAACTTCGCTGTCTGTTGCATAATTGTTCCATAATAATCAGAAGCAGTGTGGATACAGTAGAGTTGCAGTGCTGTGGTGGCAGTTTTGCTGTAGGACAGTGAGGGCTTAAAGAGTAATTCTGGTAAAGGAAGGAGTGTGTTCTCAGTTCTCCCGCAATGTCTATTAATAATCGATTTTAAAACCTATTTTGGAGTTGAATCTTTATCTCCGTGGCTGTATTTATAACTGCTGTGCTTCATCCCACTTCTCACTCTTTCAGTTTAATCAAACCCAGTGACCACAGTATAAGTTCCTCATCATATTATCATTTATTACAAGACATAAATGTCAGAGTTTTGATGCCAGACAGCACTGAAGTGTTGTCAAAAATAATACCTCAAGTTAGGACTCTAAAATATGCTCACATGTTTGTAAAGCTTTTATGGCAAACTGAGCCAAGCTCATATTCACACATTTATGCATATCTCAAAGGGGCAAACATAAACAAGTCAAATAATTTGACCAATCACCCAGTGATTACTATTGATACTGAAATATTTGATGCTACAGGCATAGTTTGGTATTAAGGCTTGTCACCTAGCCGTAATTTTAGGCAGGTAGTGTCATCCACTGACTGTGTGATGGACAGCATAGCCTGTATTTTAATGTAACATGTTTGACCAGTCAAGAATAAATATTAATACTGAGGGATTATTCATGGGAACCATCATCAGGTTATAGGTATTTGACCTACAAAGATCTCTGCACCAGAGTTTTTCTGTCTAGAAAATATTTGAGCAGAAAAATCCTTCCTTTTGCTCAATACCCTCAGAGCTTGCAGTTTTGACACTCTGTGTGATTATGTTCATTTCCATTTTGAGTGTGCAGGTTGTTGATATGTTTGTTTATGAAACCCTGTGGTGAAACCTTCCTCACCCAACCTTACACGGCCATTAATTCTTAACAGGAAGTCAGTCAAATATATCAGCTTCAATCTGAAAATATCTTCAAAAGCCAAAGCAAAATCTAGTCAAAACCACAAAAGTATTCCCTCACTGGGACATAATAGCTTTTTTTTTTGTCTTTCGTACTCCGCCTCCTTCTCTTATTCAACCCCTACATCTCACAGCTGCAATATCATCCTCAGGTCCAAGGCCTCTCCTAATTCCCAGAGCATCAGTCAACATGTCACCTGCCTAACCTGCTGTCCTGTAACACTCCCCAACCCAGTTCCTCTCCATTCATGCAAGATTTTTCTTTTCCTTTGACTAACATATTCTCATTGGCAGAATAATTCAAATAAGACACAGTGTTTTTGTGGACATACACTGTTTTCAGAGCTTGTCCTTTCACAAGTAGGCTCCTCATTGGAGGCCTCCTGCTTGTATTTGATGCAAATTGGGTATTAAAAGAGGGGAGAGAAACATGAGATGGCGTGACACAGAGTGGCTGAGGAGAGGGAAAAGGTGCGAAGGATAGAGAGATAGGCTAAATGCGAGAAGAGAATGCAAATGCTGTTGAGACAGGGAGGGATGGATGGATAGCTGGATGGGTGGTTAAAGAAGAAAGGGAGATGAGGGTCAGGTGACAGTGTCACTTTTTGGCAGGGTCAGAGTTTTTCTCTGGACGACGGCGACAGAGCTGGATTTGCATTGATGGATCTTCTTTCCATGGGGATGTCATGTATCAGTGCTTGGGCACATCACGCCCCGGTCATTAATCAAATCATAGCCTTCGTCTAGAGCTATCTGACTGCCAGACACTTCTCATATGTCTACCTTGCTTTTTCACTCCGTCTCTCTTTCTCTTTGTAGTAGCCTTGGTTAGAATTTTTCCTCTCTGGCTTTTCTCTGCAATGACTTTGTCTTTCAGTTTTGATTTATTATAATTCATACCTAGATACTTCAGCAATCTTTGAGAACATGCAACAATTTCACAGTTACATTTCAATGGATAATTTAAAAGATGATTTTGATGAAACATTAGTGGTAGTACTGAGAGCAGTAGTTTCTGTTGTACTGCAATAGTAGTGATAGTATTGGTAGTACAGGTAGTACTTATGATGCAGTGGAAATAACAGCAGGTGACAAATATGGCAAATGCTGCTTAATATTCAAACCAGACTTTGTGCTCTGTGGTTTCTGGTGCATCTGGCTCCAACCAGAAGGTAACATCTAAATGTAAATTTCAAATCCTTATATTCCAAATAGATACAAGAGTGAAAGTGTGAGTACATACAAATGCAGAAACATGCACACACACTCTTTTCATCAGATTCATATAGTCATGCACACACATGGTACTGTTTTAGGAATTTCAGTCTTTGTAAAATGGTGAACCCATTCACAATTAGCCAGAGGTGGATGTAGACATGCCCTTAACTACTCCCTCTATGAAGATAACAGCAAACAAGTGCAATTTGACAGAACTGTATCATTTAACTCTTTTAACAGTACCACAGCAGCCAAAATGACCCGCTGCTATTTATCAAGCATCCGCACTAATCATAGAACAGGAAGTAACAATAATTGTATCTTTATACTGTCATCAGTGGCAGTATCATACCAGTGTTAATTTTGACAGCTATTTCAGACTTAGTCTGAAATAGTCTTTAGTTTTGAGACGAAAATGCTTATTAGTTTAAGTCCCATTTTAGTCATTCTTTGTCTTCATAGTTTTAGTCGACGAAAATTGATTACATTTGACAATATGTCAATATGTTTTCTATGTTTGTATGTTTTTTTTGTTTGTTTTTTTTTTTAATCTTTAAACTAATCAAGTGAGGCTAATTCATGCATCAGAAAGTAGAATCAATGTGACAGATTATATACCCTGGCAATTTTTTACAGGTTTAAGGGGTGATTTATGAGCACACATTTACTGAACATCATTTGAAAAGTTCAACATCTCTCTGTTTATGCTCTTAAAAACTTTGACATCACAAATAACTAATCTGAGACAAAGATTTGTACCCAAGTTTGTTGTAAACTCTGACTCTGAGCAGAAAGATAACTTCATTAAAGCCTGAATTCTTTCAAAATGTTAATCTGGAGGTTTAAACCTGTGTCCTCTCACAGAGTTAGTGATTAAAACTGACATTTTCATCTCTGTCAGAGAGAATTTATCTGAGCTCAGTCTATTTACTTACAGCACAGCTACACTCATCAACCCATAAACCTTCCTGAGATAGTCTTGGTCTGAGTGCAGTCCTGCGGGGATCAACAGATGTGAAGTCCAGCAGCCGGTAGCTGCTTGCTCAGCTGCAATTCAGTGGCTAGCTAAACATCCTGGCACCAACTACTTACTGGAGTTTGGCAGCCTGTCCCTGATGCAGCATTTGGAGATAATTACAAGCATGGCCATTCCCGGCTCTCAGTGTCCAGTAGTACACCACTCACATTTTCGTCATGTCTCATCAACAACAATGAAATGTAGATTTCGTCTTAGTTTTTATTATCAAGATCTATTTTTAGCTAGCCGTCATCTTGTATTCGTCATGGAAAAAAGGTTGTTAATGAAAAGTTATCGTCATAGTTTTCATCAACGAAATTAACACTGGCAGTATCTTAATCATTGTCATCATTCAGTTTTATCTACAATAGAGGATAAAATGAAAAGACCTAGACATATGGGAATAATGAAACGGGAAAATACTAAAAACAAAAAGAGTAAAAACTACATCACATTTTTGCATGTTATGTTTTACATTGTGTCTTTGTGCAGTCTAACTGTTCAGTTCTAGAAAAAAAATATTAAAAAGCATGAATAAACAATCCTTTTTACGCCCATTATAGTATGTAGACTTCAGGCTGCTTCCTGTACAGATGTTTTTTCCTCATCCACCCCCTCCCTTCAACACAAAAGGTGGCTGCCCTGGCTCAGGAGGTGTAGTAGGCTACTTTTGAAACATGAAGGGCTTTCAGGAGTTGCCCTGGCATGGATCTCTGTTAGTCTTACCAAGAGAGGAGCAGAAGGAAATGAAGGACAGGTTTGTGTAATGGTCTCCTCTCCCCCTCTGAAGGTCACGCAGCATTGTTGGCCAGTAGAGGTCTAAAAGACAGCCCTTTAGAGGAACACAAAGCAGAGGTTTGGCAGGACTAATGAAACTCAGAGGTACACGTTAATGATCTAAAAGACTAGACCAAAACACTCAGCGGTCCCTTTCCGCTCTCATTCAGCCTCCTCTTGATCGCTCCCTCTGAATAATGACAAGCCACTCTCCTCCTCTACCCCTATTGTAACCTTTGATGTTCGCCTTGTTTTCTTTGTCTCTGCATCCCCCCTCCCTCCTTTTCATTCCTTTATGTTATGCGGCTGTCACTCATCTATTAAGGCAACAAATGGAACAAGGAAAACATTCAGAGAGCGTATTGTAGTGCACCCACGGGTTTGCTCTTTATTTCTTTAGAAAGCACTTGAACTTGGAATTTTCCTTGGGCTGCCCATTGAATCTGCAGGGTACCCTTTTTTTGTTGGAGCTATTGTCACAGGATTGCAAAATCATATTTGTTTTATAATCTGCATTTCTTATCCCCTATAGTGTAATGTTTCTATGTAACTGCTTGGATGTAACTGTTTATTTTCCCATTGTTAAAGGGCCACCTTAACAAAATTACAAATGGAACCATGTTGCTTTACTTTGCTCCAGTGGTATGTAGCCATGCATACAGTTATAGTTTCATTTGTCCAGGCCTAGAAATAAGCTTCTCAGAGATTTGAGCGTTCACCTCAGTACAATGGAGGTAAAAGGAACTGTGCTTGTGATTGTCACAGCATTGGAAAATGGCATATAGAAATTCATCGGCCGGGGCGTTGGTAGCGTAGTGGATAGTGCCGGCGCCCCATATACAGAGGCGATGCCTCGCTGCAGCGGTCGCGGGTTTGACACCAGCTCACAACCATTTGCTGCATGTGATCCCCCCACTCTCTCTCACTCCCCCATTTCACTCTCTCGTCAATTAAAGGCAAAAGCCTGAAAAAAACAATCTTTAAAAGAAAAAAAGAAATTCATTGGCAACATGTCCACAAAAAAATAAACAAACAAACACACACACAGAAACAAAAAATCTAATTGGTGGATGTACATCATGTCAAAGCTGTCTTGTCATGTGCTAATGTTCAGAAAAAAATGTGGGCTTTGGTGTTTTTAAAATAAGTAATACATCAATACAACATGCATATGATTGCGTGCTCAACTTTTGTCTGCCAGAGATGAACTCTACTTGCCTAGCAAACAAAAAGTGTTGAGAAGTGTTATGCAGAACTAGCTTTCTTCTGAAGGAGCAGGTCATCAGGCCTTTAAGAAGCCCTTTGACATGCTCTGATTATGTTTGGCTGGAGCTGCATGGGATATGCAAGATGAGATGTGTTGCTTTGGATCATCCTTGTGTGTGTGTGTGTGTGTGTGTGTGTGTGTATGTGTGTGTATGTGTGTGTGTGCGCGCGCACATGCGTGCGTGCTGAACCAGTGTGTGAAGCCTGTTGATTGGCCTTGATTAACAGACTGCCAGGCACTAGAAGCAGAGCTGGAGCATTTGCAGTAGAGCATCTTGAGCTGGTTATTTCCAAACATTCCACATGAGGCTGGTTTTTTATATATATATGTGTATATATATATATATATATATATATATATATATATATATATATATATATATATATATATATACACAGTACAGGCCAAAAGTTTGGACACACCTTCAATGCATTTTCTTTATTTTCATGACTATTTACATTGTAGATTCTCACTGAAGGCATCAAAACTATGAATGAACACATGTGAAGTTATGTACTTAACAAAAAAAGGTGAAATAACTGAAAACATGTTTTATATTCTAGTTTCTTCAAAATAGCCACCCTTTGCTCTGATTACTGCTTTGCACACTCTTGGCATTCTCTCCATGAGCTTCAAGAGGTAGTCACCTGAAATGGTTTTCCAACATTCTTGAAGGAGTTCCCAGAGGTGTTTAGCACTTGTTGGCCCCTTTGCCTTCACTCTGCGGTCCAGCTCACCCCAAACCATCTCGATTGGGTTCAGGTCCGGTGACTGTGGAGGCCAGGTCATCTGCCGCAGCACTCCATCACTCTCCTTCTTGGTCAAATAGCCCTTACACAGCCTGGAGGTGTGTTTGGGGTCATTGTCCTGTTGAAAAATAAATGATGGTCCAACTAAACGCAAACCGGATGGGATGGCATGTCGCTGCAGGATGCTGTGGTAGCCATGCTGGTTCAGTGTGCCTTCAATTTTGAATAAATCCCCAACAGTGTCACCAGCAAAACACCCCCACACCATCACACCTCCTCCTCCATGCTTCACAGTGGGAACCAGGCATGTGGAATCCATCTGTTCACTTTTTCTGCGTCTCACAAAGACACGGCGGTTGGAACCAAAGATGTCAAATTTGGACTCATCAGACCAAAGCACAGATTTCCACTGGTCTAATGTCCATTCCTTGTGTTTCTTGGCCCAAACGAATCTCTTCTGCTTGTTGCCTCTCCTTAGCAGTGGTTTCCTAGCAGCTATTTGACCATGAAGGCCTGATTCGCGCAGTCTCTTCTTAACAGTTGTTCTAGAGATGGGTCTGCTGCTAGAACTCTGTGTGGCATTCATCTGGTCTCTGATCTGAGCTGCTGTTAACTTGCCATTTCTGAGGCCGGTGACTCGGATGAACTTATCCTCAGAAGCAGAGGTGACTCTTGGTCTTCCTTTCCTGGGTCGGTCCTCATGTGTGCCAGTTTCGTTGTAGCGCTTGATGGTTTTTGCGACTCCACTTGGGGACACATTTAAAGTTTTTGCAATTTTCCGGACTGACTGACCTTCATTTCTTAAAGTAATGATGGCCACTCATTTTTCTTTAGTTAGCTGATTGGTTCTTGCCATAATATGAATTTTAACAGTTGTCCAATAGGGCTGTCGGCTGTGTATTAACCTGACTTCTGCACAACACAACTGATGGTCCCAACCCCATTGATAAAGCAAGAAATTCCACTAATTAACCCTGATAAGGCACACCTGTGAAGTGGAAACCATTTCAGGTGACTACCTCTTGAAGCTCATGGAGAGAATGCCAAGAGTGTGCAAAGCAGTAATCAGAGCAAAGGGTGGCTATTTTGAAGAAACTAGAATATAAAACATGTTTTCAGTTATTTCACCTTTTTTTGTTAAGTACATAACTCCACATGTGTTCATTCATAGTTTTGATGCCTTCAGTGAGAATCTACAATGTAAATAGTCATGAAAATAAAGAAAACGCATTGAATGAGAAGGTGTGTCCAAACTTTTGGCCTGTACTATATATATATATATATATATATATAGATAAAGATACATAGATGTGTGTGTGTGTGTGTGTGTGTGTGTGTGTGTGTGTGTGCGCGCACAGTATTAAAACAAGGCTTTTTTCTCGGAGAGAAACGTGTTTCGGTTTTGTAAACAGGGTCCTCTGGTTGTCTGCTGAATGCCGAGGCTACAATTTAAACTTGTGTGACTGATGAAGTGAATAAAGCCCTGTTTCCACTGAGCAGTACAGTATAGTACAGTTTAGTTTGTTTTGCTTTTTCTCCCTTTCCGCTGTGAAAATGGTACCAATGGAACCGTCCCGTACCATCCCCATTTTTGGTCACCCTTCTGTTGGGGTACCTAGCACACAGATCTGGTACTAAAAGGTCGAGCTGTGAGCACTGTAGTCCGTTGGTCAATAGCGGACGGTCACTCTGCTCAGGGCTGAGTTGTGGCTGGTTTTTAGGCTTATGTAATCACTGTTCATACCGTAGACAGTTTTATTTGTAAACCGTAACTATAAAATGAAAGGCTGTTTTGCTGCCTCTTGCAGCAGCTGTAGTCGAAGAAAAAAAAAACTAAATTCAATGGGTCGACTGCCAGCAGAGCATGTGAGCGGAGCGGGGAGCGGAAGGATTTTGTGTTGAGGGAGGAGCGGCTATTTTTTTTAAAAGGTGGAGCGGAGACTTATCTCTTGCTCCAATTTCGCTCCGGTTGCTCATGCCCCACCCAGAATGCATCTTTGCACCTGCGTACACCCACACTATTTTCTTTCAAAACTATGGAGTTTACTCTGTACTTCAGAAAAGAAACTGAGAAGAGAAGCAGCGGTACCTTGGAGAACGGTCGCCAACTGCGGCGAGAGGTGAGAGGGCTTCCCCGGAGGTCGGCCGCTTAACCCGGTCCGTCTCCTCTACACTTTGACTTATTTCCACCCTGCCGACAGCGGTACCATGTAGAACGGTCCCTAACTGCAGGGAGAGGGGAGAGGACTTCCCCAGAGAATCTACCAAGCTCATGTTTTATTTGTGACTAGAAGATTACAGTTTAGGGTAGTACGACACAGTTTTTTTGAGCAGAATGGTGAGCGAGTGGAGTGGAATAAAATTTATGATGGAGCAGAGCGGAGCAAAGAATGCGCAGAACCAAGCGGAGCAGACAAGCAGCGCAAAGTGACAGCTCTGCGAGCAAGGAGCAGAAATTTTCACCCGCTCCGCTTCACTCACATGCTCTGACTGCCAGTGACTTTTAAGATGGAACGTTAACTTGTAATGTTACTCGATGCATGAGATCACGATGTGAATCAATCAACACATCTTAAATATTCCATATGACAACTTTGACCATTGCTTTAGTTTTAATATGACATATACTTGTAGTAATGAGTGGATCTTCAAGTATTTATATATTAATTTCGGCTGGGTTATGTGATAGAATTTCTTCTAATTTTCACTCTGAGAAAAATAAAGCGTTACAGAGCACTGTTCCTGCAGGCTACAGCAACTGTAAACCCCCTAGCTTGCCTAAGAAGGACTAAATGCAGAAACCTGCTATTTTCAAATATTCCATCAAGAGAAACTCTCTCTGCAACGTGTTTTATTTTTTTCTGAAAATGTGGCTGTGCACCCTCGTTCTGTGGACGATAAATGAGGCACAGACTTCCACCTGTGTCACTGGTAATCAGGAAATACAGTGAATGCTGGACAGAGCAGTGAGTGACAACAACCCTGCCCACATTTAAGGGTTAAGTGTTTGCAGACAAATTAGCATCTCTAAAGATAAAAAAGGAATGACTGAGCACTGAAAAATGAATAATGTATGAAAGGTTGTGCTAGTTTTCATAATGTGATTATCAGTATTCTGCAACTATTACCTGGAAAGGCTCTGGATTGACATATTTGTCCATTATGTTTCACTTAAAATCTTTGAAAAGCAGGTTGACCTTGCTGTCCAAAAACATCCACTAATATTCACTGAAAGTACTTTAAGTAATCCTGTATTTTTGTGTATTTCCAGCCAAGCTGAGCAGCCAGGATTCATACAACAACTTCACCAATAACAACATGGGGAATCCGCGACTGACCCCGCTGCCCACCCTCACTGTGGTGCTGCCTTTGGCTCAAATTAAACAGCCGATGACCCTGGGCACCATCACCAAACGCACTGGGTAGGTAACACACACATACAAACCCTGGCCTTTATTCCCCACACGAAACAAGTGTGTTGCAGAATACAGCTGCAGTATTAAAACAAAAAAAATTCTTCACTTTAACCCCCATCCTGAGCATTTACAAGCCATCTAAACTCTCAATAAATGATCATATCACAAATATATTGTAATTGTATATGTATTGTATATATATATTGTAATATATATAGTGTTTATTGTGATTTTTAGAGTTTATTTCAAAAGTGTATGAACAGTTAATGAATGACTGATATGTTATAATATAGTTATAATTGTATTTATTAACAGCATATGTACCTTCACAGTTAGGTCCAAACTTTTGAACTTTTGGCAGATGTGAAGCTGCTGGAATTTGGACACACACCTGGTTGATTGTGGCTTGACGAGGCTGGCTGCTAGCACTAGCATCAGAGGCTGTGCTCTGATGGTACAAAAATTACTTAATGCAGAAACTGCAGAGACAGTTCTCCTATCAACAGTTCCCTCTGGGCATTTTTTAAATGTAAACGTTCCATTCACGAGGCCAAGCAGCGTTGTCTTATCTGCCTATATGACAAAGCCACTGTGGCCTTCAATGACATACTGGGTCAAAGGGCACAACGGAATGCAATTAATCAGCATCAAGTTTTGTGATGTATTATTTTTTCTGTGATTAATTAATCGAAATTAAAGCGTTATTTTGACAGCCCTTACATATATGCACAAAGAATCAAATAAAAAAGTATCTGCCTAGAACTTATCATTTTACCTCCCATTCTGCAGGATGTTAGCTCTTTGTAGAACTATCACTGCCAGTCTATGAAAAGTTACAATACTATGCAATTTTGATATATGTATTGGTAAATTAGAATAATCTTTTTTAGTCATTGTGGTCATTCTCAAGAAGAACTCCCTTTTGTAGTAATAATAATAATAATGCACGTACAATGCACCGCAGAGTATCCTAAGTGCAAAAGAGTTATTGGCAACCTCACAAACTCTAGGAAATTTACAGTTTGGCCACTGTTGAGAAAACTTTAAATCATACTATATTGCATCCTTAACTTCAGTCCATGATTTGCTGTCCCTTCATAAATCACATTGTAAAAACACTGTATTGTGTCAACAGTAGCCTCGTGTAGGCCAAAGCTTTTCCTCTCACCCACTCAGCTGATGCTCATGGACCTCTTTTGTCTCAGGCCACCACTTTTTTGCATATGGTAATGAAGCAGAACACACATGTGAACTTGGTCTGCGGGCTGTTTGGAAAGCAGATAAAACAAATCATGCATATCAAGGATAGAAATAAAACCCTGCCAATCATAAAAAATTCTATTCAAGTTATATTAAATGCAGTATAACCCGACTTGCGTTGATAACTGAAACAAGTTATTTTTTAAAAGTGAGATAGCTCTGCTTTAATGCACCTCCGTGTTTTTTTTTTTCACTTGGATCTATGCCATGCATTGAAATTATGTAGTTTTAAGACCATCAGCAACTATAAGCCTTTGCTAAGTGTATTTACATACAGTACAGGTGGCTCCACAAATATTGGCAGATTTTAATATTTTCATTTAAATGTAATTTTCATTCCCTGTTTGAATGGGAAATGCTATAAGGATTCCAACAGGTGAGGGATTTATTTCCCTGTGATATTTGATAAGAGAGCTTTGAGGATGAAAACCGAGACCTGATCATGCGGTCAACATGAACAACATCAAGCCATTTTTCCAGATCATTAATGTGAGTTGGATTATGAAGTGTATTATTGTTTATGGGCTACTGCTGTGTTCTGCTTTGGCATAGTTCATAGGATGTACTAGTAATTTGCATTTGGTTTAGCAGTTGTAGTTTGGCGTCACACAGTGTAGGTCTGATTTTAAAGGTTTTAAAGCCCCCCTCTGCTATGTTTTGGCATTTTTATGATATTTTGTATTTCCAGAAAAGTTTGATTGGCCACACTGCAAAATATTTTGACAAAAGACTTAGAAAGAAGACGGATGAAATAAAGATTACGTATGACTCTAGTGGAAGCTGCAGGTCATACGGTATCTTCCGAGCTTGCGCAGCTGCATTGTCATTAGTCTGCATCTGAGTTTTGAGCCACCTAGTCATTGCCATGAGTACAAACCCACACTGAGCCATGACTCTGCTGTAACTCGTTGATGAGATCACCCACTGAGCCAAAGAATGGGTGTGAGCTACTGCTCAGTGGCACTGACGTTCAGCGAGCTAACCCAGTGGTACAAAGTGCTACCACTGATCTGATAGCTGATTTGATCTGAAATCACAAAAGGTACTTCCATGACAGCTATATTACTCATTTTTACATGTTGGGGCATGTAATGGTGTTGTTTATTTATTCCTATATTACTAAAAATGCTTAAAGAGCTTGTGGAGCATATAGCAAACTTGCCACTTGGCAATTTCCTACGCAGCACCAGCTCTGCAAGTTAAGAAGCAGTAAAAGCTCCGTCAGTGTCTCAAAGAATGGGAGCCAGTGGCTCAAGTACATGTATTCTGATGACCTCACTGTCATTGGGTTTCTTGTTTTCAGGTGAAGCAGGGGGAGAAAAATCCTCCACTTCATAACTGATGTTCGAGTGACCTCTCCCGCTATCCATGCTAATGTTACACTTGCTAATGATGTTGACCTTGACACGTACGCTAGAGCAGCAGTGTGGTTGCAATGGTAATGGATTACGCCATACTATTAACCACATCGCATTCTCTGTTTGAGAAAGAACATTATCTGTAAAAAAGGGAGTAATGCTGGCTGGAGTAGGGCTTTCATTAAAGGGGAACTAATGTTTTTTTCAACCTGGGCCCTAATTTCCGGTCTACTTTTGTCTAAATGAGTGATAGGATGTTCAATATTTGACATTTCTCCAATACGAAGCTAGGGCTGACCTGCCTGCAGCCTGTGAGCGTGCGCTATATTAAATAATAGGGCACTCAGACAGCGTCAAACAACGTCAAAATACGTCCACTAAAAGTGCATTTTTTTTACACAGATAGGCTCGGATTGTTAGTATAATTATCCAACAACATAACAGAAAGGAGAAATGAATGTCTGTGTTTACCTTTAGCTGGATTCGGACATGTTCCTCTGCCTGTTGCTGCTCCCTCTCTCTCCTCGTCTGCTCTTCAATTTCAATGAACTCTGCATCCGTGTAGTCCGTGTTCAAATAAATATGGGCGGTCATCAAATTCAAATGGCTCATCCAGATCCAGTTGGTCAAAATCGGGTAAAAATTTGGACATGTTTGTTGTGGCAAGTCAAAACAGAGTGAAAGTCTTGCTCTGAAATCTCACGTCTCGCGAGATTTGAGTTGTTGCAGGAAGTTTTTACCTGATTTTGACCAACTGGATCTAGATGAGCATTTCGAATTTGCTGACCGCCCGTATTTATTTGAACATGGAGTACACGGACGTACACAGACACTACTCATTGAAATTTAAGAGCGGACAAGGAGAGAGAGGGAGCAGCAACAGGCAGAGGAACATGTCCGAATCCAGCTAAAGGTAAAGACAGACGTTCATTTCTCTTTTCTGTTATGTTGTCGGATAATTATACTAACAATCCGAGCCTATCTGTGTGAAAAAAATGCACTTTTAGTCGACATATTTTGATGTTGTTTGACACTGTCTGAGTGCCCTATTATTGAATATAGCACGCGCACACAGGCTGCAGGCAGGTCAGCCCTAGCCGACCAGGTTGAAAAAACATTAGTTCCCCTTTAAAGGCCTTAGAGTTTAGAGTGAGAGCTTTCAGGTTGCTTGTGTTCATTTATAGTTACTAGTCATTACCTGGGGATGTGTTATGTATAGAGGAGTAAGAAATCAAAAACAGTATATTAGAGGAGATGCAAAATGAGAGCACTGTAAATGCACTGTGTAATAAATATTAATGTAAGACAAACAATACACACTGCTTTTAGAAACATGCTTTATGGCAAAATACATGGAGCATAGTTTCGGCTGACGACACGGAGGCACGCGCGTGCGTGGGGCCGTGCGCGGGCACACAGGTACACACATACACACGCAACATGGAGAAAGAATGAAAGAAACAGTGCAGAGTGCACAGCGCAATGTTTAGTTTGTAATGTTTGTAGGCTAATGTCAGTAAAGTGAAAATACGTAATGGCTGGCTCGCGCACACAGACACAGACGCGCGTTCGTTCAGTAAAATAATTACCTTAGTCTTGAGCAAGTTTTGGTGCTTGAAAATGTATGTCCCAGCCATAAACTGTGGTCCGAGCGCAGGTGTTTTCCAAGTGGTTTCGATCCACAAGTGTTGAAGATAAAGGGCTCTAGTTTCGCAGACCGGGCGAGGCGGGGGCCCAGTGCACCTGCGCTTCGCCAACTGGGTGTGGCCAGGTGGATTTTGCAAGTTTGGCACACCGTGCACCTGGTGCAGCTACTCCTCTTTCCCACCTCCGTCCCTCCTACCTGCGCAAGTCGGAAAGAGGGAGGAGAGAAGGCGTGGAGTGGGTTTTACACACATCACACCAATCAAATGAGCCCCTCTTCTCGCCCTTAAATGCGCCGTGCGAAGGCGTTTACTCAATTCGCCATGGCAGAAGAGAGCAGCAGCGTCACACGGCCAAACTTCTGACAGGAGGAAACTGATGTTTTGGTCCTAGAGGTCCAAGCTCGCAGTGTCCGAATATACGGAATATGCAAGCAGACCTCCACGGGCTGATGATGCAAATGTAGCCTGGGAGGAGGTCACCACAATTGTAAATCAATGTTGCCCTTCTCTCGTGCGCGCGCGCTCTCTCTTTCTCTCTCGCAGTCTCACTCTGTTTCTTTTCTTTTGACTTTTATAAGATGACTATATACATACTCCCTATATATGTATATATATATATATATATATATATATATATATATATATATATACACAGTACAGGCCAAAAGTTTGGACACACCTTCTCATTTAATGCGTTTTCTTTATTTTCATGACTATTTACATTGTAGATTCTCACTGAAGGCATCACAACTATGAATGAACACATGTGGAGTTATGTACTTAACAAAAAAAGGTGAAATAACTGAAAACATGTTTTATATTCTAGTTTCTTCAAAATAGCCACCCTTTGCTCTGATTACTGCTTTGCACACTCTTGGCATTCTCTCCATGAGCTTCAAGAGGTAGTCACCTGAAATGGTTTTCCAACAGTCTTGAAGGAGTTCCCAGAGGTGTTTAGCACTTGTTGGCCCCTTTGCCTTCACTCTGCGGTCCAGCTCACCCCAAACCATCTGGATTGGGTTCAGGTCCGGTGACTGTGGAGGCCAGGTCATCTGCTGCAGCACTCCATCACTCTCCTTCTTGGTCAAATAGCCCTTACACAGCCTGGAGGTGTGTTTGGGGTCATTGTCCTGTTGAAAAATAAATGATGGTCCAACTAAACGCAAACCGGATGGGATGGCATGTCGCTGCAGGATGCTGTGGTAGCCATGCTGGTTCAGTGTGCCTTCAATTTTGAATAAATCCCCAACAGTGTCACCAGCAAAACACCCCCACACCATCACACCTCCTCCTCCATGCTTCACAGTGGGAACCAGGCATGTGGAATCCATCTGTTCACCTTTTCTGCGTCTCACAAAGACACGGCGGTTGGAACCAAAGATGTCAAATTTGGACTCGTCAGACCAAAGCACAGATTTCACCTGGTCTAATGTCCATTCCTTGTGTTTCTTGGCCCAAACAAATCTCTTCTGCTTGTTGCCTCTCCTTAGCAGTGGTTTCCTAGCAGCTATTTGACCATGAAGGCCTGATTGGCGCAGTCTCCTCTTAACAGTTGTTCTAGAGATGGGTCTGCTGCTAGAACTCTGTGTGGCATTCATCTGGTCTCTGATCTGAGCTGCTGTTAACTTGCGATTTCTGAGGCTGGTGACTCGGATGAACTTATCCTCAGAAGCAGAGGTGACTCTTGGTCTTCCTTTCCTGGGTCGGTCCTCATGTGTGCCAGTTTCGTTGTAGCGCTTGATGGTTTTTGCGACTCCACTTGGGGACACATTTAAAGTTTTTGCAATTTTCCGGACTGACTGACCTTCATTTCTTAAAGTAATGATGGCCACTCATTTTTCTTTAGTTAGCTGATTGGTTTTTGCCATAATATGAATTTTAACAGTTGTCCAATAGGGCTGTCGGCTGTGTATTAACCTGACTTCTGCACAACACAACTGATGGTCCCAACCCCATTGATAAAGCAAGAAATTCCACTAATTAACCCTGATAAGGCACACCTGTGAAGTGGAAACCATTTCAGGTGACTACCTCTTGAAGCTCATGGAGAGAATGCCAAGAGTGTGCAAAGCAGTAATCAGAGCAAAAGGTGGCTATTTTGAAGAAACTAGAATATAAAACATGTTTTCAGTTATTTCACCTTTTTTTGTTAAGTACATAACTCCACATGTGTTCATTCATAGTTTTGATGCCTTCAGTGAGAATCTACAATGTAAATAGTCATGAAAATAAAGAAAACGCATTGAATGAGAAGATGTGGCCAAACTTTTGGCCTGTACTGTATATACTCCCTATCTGATGCTGTGGCTGTTTGTGGTTGGCTGAGAGGGATGTGAACTCATTAGTTGGCAGCTGTGTTAATCAAATCAGGAAGTCAGGAAATCCTTCAGGATAAACGTTTTGTTTGCTAGCGATCTAGCATTTACCAGCCCAATCCTGGCAGGAGCCGGCGGGTCCACGGCGTTAGCTGTCCGGGGAGCCACACACAGAGGCCGCAGGTTGCGCAGATTCACCTCGCGCCAGTGAGGACGAGGAGAGCAGGGGCCGCGGGGCTGGAACACCTCATCCGGGCCGACGACAGGTACCAGCCAGGCGTCGACAGGGTCCAGCAAGTGCCGAGAAATAAAGAGGCGAGACACCGCTCCATACTCAGTCCAAGAAGCCGTGGAAGTGCTCGCCAAACAGGCTTTCAGCCTTACCAGCCGACCGCTGCGTTTACCCCGGCGGCAGTGGCGCTTACGCCAGAGAGGTGGAGCTGGGGTGCGGCAGAGGTGAGCTGGGATCCGGGGGCAAAGTTTTCCCGTCTTGTTGTTTCATTCATCCCCAAAACAAACACATGCGCGAGCCAGGTAAGCGTCTTTACGACAATACGCTCTAGAGCTCATGGGAAATGTAGGCTTCATTCCGGCAAAACACTACCGCTTTTGTCCACAGGGTCGCCAAAATCAACTCAAAATGAAAGTTCCTTGTAGGGGCTTTAATTGCTAATCAGTCATTGCTACAATGATTTAATTATTATTAATTTATTGCTCTATGTTAGTAAGCTGTCACTGCTGTGTAGTTTTATCATTCTGTCTTCAGTTTTGGTGCTAAGAAGTAATTAGGACTTTGATACTTGCATTATACTTACTTTTTTTTTTTTTTTTTTACTGCTGCCAAATGCTTATTTTTCTGGTGCAGCTCTTCTAAGATATCCCTTGTCAGTCATGCAGTCTAGTTAAGGCTGTGAACTATGGGGCAGAGTATTGTTTTAAACTTTTCTATACTAGTGTTAATATGATACATGTTTTGTTACCAAAACAATCTATTTTTAATACATTTATGTAAGAAATATAAATAAAACCCTTTGCCTAAATAAAATGTATCTTTAAAATGGCAGAATGTTGACTTAAATCAGGAACTATCTCATCTAACATTTGATGTTGACTTTCATTACTTGACCGTTTCAATACTCTATATTACAGAAACATTTTGGTTGGTGGACTTTCTATTCTATTTCTTTACTGTCAACATCTTCCATGAAACGATCAAAACGAATAGTGTGTTAGTCTCTCAATACTTCATTACTTCCTGTCTGTGACACTCAGCCCCAATGTCCATCGATTGCTATTGATAGCTCTGTCTCCTAGATATTACATTATATACAACTTACAGCAAATATGGTTTGAGGGAAATGTAAAGTGAATTACGTTATCTATTAACATCTTGAGGAAATGGTGCTAGTTAACCTACCTGGTAAGTTGCAAAAATGTGGATACTGAATGTTACAGCAAAATGTTAAGACAACTTTTCCTCCAGAAATCTTGCAATACACTACAGTTGTACCGGTGTAAAATAAACAAACAAGTATGATATAAAGCCAAAAACTGGACTGCCCCTGTATACTGAATTTTACTACTAGGTGTTGCACTTGACTTGGTAGCTGCTCGCATGTGAAACATAATGACACTGTGTCCTAACAGCGAGCGAGTGAGCGTTCGACTACAACGTAGCATCATGTAACATATCTCTGTCCACACTGACTTGCATATGCACTTCTGATATGTCAGGTAAACAAATCAAGTAAATGTCAGCTGTGCACTCAAGATATACTTGAGATGTAGCCACTTAAAAGATGGGTGAGTACTTGCCATATTCCTATGTTTTTACATTTTAAATAGTAAACACATTTTATTTTGTGATGTTTACTGGAAATGACATATAGCCAACAGCAAGTAGGTTGTTGTTTACCAGAAACCTTTAGCTCCCTGGCAAACTCCCTCAAATTAACTGACACCCTATTTATGTTGTATTAGTGAAATAATCATTTAAAGGTCATAAATCAGCTGTTCTTCGTCTGTTGCAGCACTTTCAGAATGAGCTTCAGGAATTAATGGAAAATAGAAACAGGCATCCCACAAAAGTTAAGCCTAAAATGGTGCACTGTGTCACTCAGGGCCAGTTAGAGCACGTATTTTGTCGGCTTTAAATCCTAAGTGTTGCCATATTGCCATATTAGTTTTCTTGAAAGATCAACTCTACCATGTCTCACCTTGTCACCCTAAAAAACACATGAACTTTCTCTTAAACAAACATGTGTGCTGCTCTTTCCCCTCCCACCGCTACTGAAATACGACCTTCTTTTTGTTGCTGTGCTCAGCTTATGGCCTGTCAGATATTAGTGTCTCCGTAAGTCTGTTTATAAACAAGCATAATGTTATTCACGTTCTCATAGTCCTTATCACTGATGCAGTTGGATTTAGTACCGTAACATCATCAGCACAGGTTACTGATGTAGGCTACCTTTTAATTTGCCAGAATGTGTCATAATGACAAATGGTGGTTCAGCTGGTTTGCATAAAATCTGACTGGATTATTCTCATACAAACCACATTCTCCTCCTTGTCATCTGTCTGACAGATGGCTCTCTGAGTTATGAAAGGATACTGGTGTCACAGTCCTGCACTTTGTATGTCCACCCTCCACCCCAACCACCAGCGGGGTACATACGGTACATGTAGTGTTTCATTAACTCAAAGAAGCATGGTCTATGAACACAATCCAGCCAGTGATGATTTCTCACCACAACATAATATTGAATGCAATTTAGTAATATACAAATGCAATTTCTAGGAGACAAGTATATCAAATCAAAATCAAATCAAACTTTATTTATATAGCACTTTTCATACATTAAAAATGTAACACGAAGTGTATAGTGTTAAGGAGATACTGTTAATCTTTTAAAACAGGTCACAAACACGAGATTTTGTCTACCCCTTTGAAAGCAATGAGGGTAGAATAAATGTAGGAAACACCTCCTAGCATAACATATCACACCTCAACACAAACAACAGTCAACAAAATGGATATAAAGAAAATAAATGAACAAATCAAAACTGAACATCATACAATATCTTTCATGAAGGCAGGATTTATTCCAGGGCAAACATACATGATCAAATTAGTTTTAACAAGATGTATCAACTGTATTAATTGTAGTTAATTGTAATTTTGAACAAATGTTACACTAATGGAAGGAAATAGTGCATTTTTCAGAGACTTTTTTTAACAGCGGTCCCACATACATATATGTGGGACTGAATCAAAATAAACTGCAGTGTGTGTGTTCATGGTAATTAAGGAACATGTCATCCAGTGCAACAGTTTGGCTCAGTGACATGTCTATTTTAAAAGTGTTTTTTATTTTATTTTATTTTTTTTTTTACAATAATGGAGCTCTACGGCACATTAACACACACAGCACTAGTTAGTGAGACATATTCATTGTTGATGTTGGGATTCACAGGACCACAGATGATTTATCATTTGGTAAAATCTAAACTGGAGATTTAAAGGCTTTTTCCTCTGCATGCTCTTTGTTCTCCAAACAAAAAGAGCTATGTGACACCCATTTCCACAAGAGAACTCACCTTACACCTCAGTGAGACTCAAGTCCCAAAACTTGATTGGACAAGACCTTTACAGTGACATATGACTGATGTCACAGGCATCTGTAGATCTGTGCTCCCTTCACAGATCTCTCTCTTGCTCTCCAGCTGTTGAACAGCTAACACCTCTTTCCGGCTGGGCCTGGAACAGCACAGAGGCCCAAACCCCTGCTCCATAGCCCAAACCACTAAAGGGAGGGCAATTGATCATGGACTCTCATGCAAACACAAGGTTTGCAACTAGCTTTCCAGCAACAAGGAACTAAGTGAGTTAGCACCCAGCGTCTAACTCTGCTAAACCCTGAGCAACCAGCTTCCTCGGAGTTTCACCTTTGGAACAAAGGACCCAACAAAGACTGCACCTGGAACCATCTTCCAAGCCTTCTTCTGCCGGCTAACAAAGCAGTACACCATCAAGTGACTCTTTCTCCCATCCATTCAAGGATCGGTAACGTAACAACTGGGCATAGCTTATCACAGCTTTACAGGCTAAGCAACTGTTTAACTTGTTGTATGTGATTTGATGCTGTTCATTGAGTTATTGTTGTGATAGTTTGCAGTCAGGTCATTGATTAGTTGGCTTCGCCAAAGCTAAGTGTTTAGTTTGTTAATACTGTACACAAACAGATTCTTGCACACAACTTAACAGTCTCTGCACTAATCCAGACCGTCTGCAACATACGTTACATTGACACAGACTCATTAACAAATAGGCTTTCAACAGAGCTACACCCAAACAGACATCTCAAAGTTCCCGCTTCTTTTCCTTTGTCTTTGTCCTGACCACGCGGTCAGACAGACACCTCCCCCAACCTGAAGCAAGCCTTGATTCGGCCATGTTGGTAGTTCTCTGTTGTCAGCCATTTTGTTTTGTAGGCCAAACGGCTCTTTGATCACCACACCCGCCTTTGTCTTTCTCTTCTTTCTCTCTCTCACCCACACACACACACACACACATATACACACCAAGCTTGTATATAGTTCGTTCGAATTTGTGTGTTTTGGTTTGCTTTGCTAGTTTGTGAATAAATATAATTCTTTGGAATCATACTTGCTGTCTGTTTAATGTTCCACAAGAGTGAATGAATAGTCAACCTCTAGTGCGTCAAGAACTCCGAAATCCTTCAGGCGTTACTGTTAATTTTGGTTGTTGTCATTAATTTAATTATTAATCAAAACTCCAAATTAATAGTTTAGCGTATTTTATGAGACTGATATCTTTAACTGGCTATCATTTTTCCCTTTAGGGGAATGGTGCCTCACGAGGTGATTTAATGTTAATTAAGTCACATTATTTAACAGAATTATTAATTATTATTAATAATTATTAATTATTTCCAATAGCCAATTAAATCCCAACATATTTGGTGCCCCTTAGTGAGACCTAATATGTTGATCCCATGTTGATATGTTGATGGTTCCTTTCATGGCATTTGTTGACAATACAAACTATGAAGGATATAGTAAGCTTCACCCTAAACCTTCAAACCATTGCTTTTTGTAAAGCATTCAAAAAAATCCAAATTGTTCACTCAGTATGTCTGGTCAGACACCTCAAACAGCTTTGTTGGCTCCAAAGAACATTATAAAGCCTAGTAGGTTGCCTCAGTTCTCCATCATTCATCCGTCCAAGCCAGTGGAGGTCTCAGTATTAATGCATCAGGACATGCAGCTCTGCGGCCTGCTCCTGCATGTGCACAGCTGCACCAATGCACCAAACACACACACACACACACACACACACACTGAGTGAAGCAGCAGGTTTGGCCCCTGGAGTGGGGGATGGGGGGGGGGGGGGGGTGGGGGGGGGGGTGATATCATATGCTTTCACGCCATACTTGCACAGGAGTGCCTAGGCACCATCTGTCTGTCTATGCAGCCAGCCTTCTCTCTATATATATGTGTGAGTGTGCGTGTGTGTGATAGAGACAGAGACAGAGAGAGAGAGAGAGAGAGAGAGAGAGAGAGAGAGAGAGATAGATAAGTGTCCAGCAGCTGTATTTACACCTGTATGAGCAGATCCCTGTTGGCAAGGCAGCAGAGGAACACACCAGCTGCTTAACCTACATTCGCTGTCTTTGTGCTCACTGTGCTGTGTGCCATGACACACACACACACACACACACACACACACACACACACACACACACACACACATAAAGATAGACATGGTGATAAAGCTTATACCCCCTTTGTGTGAATATAGGCCCGTTTCCACTGCAGGAACTTTGGGGTAAATTTATGGGGCCAGGGCCGTTGGTGCGTGTCTCCACCGCAGGAACCACCCCTGAAGGACAGAGTTCCGGAACTTTTACAGGGGCTAAACAAGTCCCTGCCTCGGAGTAGGTACTCAGAACAGCCCCGGAAAACTCCTGGCTGGGGCTTGGGGATTACTTGGTGCTGATTGGATATACTCAAGGCGGAATGTGACGTCAACAGAAACCAACAAAATAGCCGGCATTTTTAAAACTCAGCAGACGAGGGTTAGCTCGTTCATAGCTTCCACCGCCATGTAAACAAACTCAATAAACGGTCTGTGAAAAACATATTTTTTTCGGCGAATATCTTAGTTACAACATGATTGAGCTAGCAAAGCAGTTTTGTGTTGCTATGTGTGGTATTTATTCAGTTTTGGGAAATCACGATGTCTAGAAAGCATCAGTAGTGGCTGCAGCTGACAGGGACAGCTAACAGCAGCAGCAAAGCTAACATCAGGACATCATCTGTTAAAAGCCTCCCGTTGTCGGAAATGACATGAAACTACTCCAGTTAGCTCAATCATGTTGTAACTAAGACACCCGCTGGAAAAAATATTTTTTTCACGGGCCACTTTGTGAGTTTAGTGAGTTATTACAGACACCGCTATTGGCTAACAGCTAACAGCATCCCTACGCCACTGCGTCGCCCTGGTCAAAATGGTCGCACAACAATTACATCACATCCAGAGCCCGGTAACTTTACAGGAACCTTTCTCCTACTCCGCTCTCTCAGTGGAGACACGGTGGTTGAGAGGGCCGAGCGAGAGGACATTCCTGTAGTAGTTCCTGCCCTGTAAATAGTACCAGGAACTTCTTCAGTGGAAACGGGCCTTTTGCTCATTAAAGGGTTACCTTCATAGACTGTGCCTATAGACATAGTGTGCAAACTGCTGCTGTTTCTCTTCAGTTGCCTCAACAAATTCATGCAGAGCCCCCTCCTTTCTTCGGATGTGGCTCAGCTTCTGCCTGATAACCCCCCTCCAGACAAGGCCAGGTCAGAGAGGAGAGGAAAGAGCACAGCCAAGCTTCTGCGAGTCCTCAAAGTCTTCTGAGAGTTCCGAACAAGGAGAGGAGTGTCAGCTCTTACCCGGTCTCTGGTTTCCTGTCAGACAAATTTGGTAGAAGGTTGGCGTCAGATGATTTAAATCCCAAGGAAGAAAAATACATTGGTAACAAAAGATTCTCTCTTGGTGAATTGTCACTGTCGGAACTTAATCTGTGAAAAAGATTAAGAGAGCATTTTTTTACAGTCAGCTTCAAGGGAAGTCTGCTTGTCCCTACAGTCATTAGAGTTGTATGAGGATTTAACTTGTCAAAATGCCTGAGAGTGATACATGTGGGATTTGCAAGCAAACTATTGCACACTTATCCCATCTACACACAGTCTGACTTTATTACAGTCAAATGAAAATCCAAATGGAAATATTGTCATACACAAAACAAAAGACCACCCTTGTCCAAATCCTGCTGATGACATTTTCAAGCAAATGCAAATGGAGTGCAGGCGAGGTAATGACAAAGACAACAGCAAGAGTATGAGTGAGATCCTGTGACCTGCAGATTACTGTAATACGTAAGTATGAGTCAGCCTAGTGCTGGAGCTGTTGTCTTACAGAGCCCCACTGAGGCCAGAAATACATTGGGGTTTTAAGAATGCATTGCCAACCATCACATGGCAGCAAGACTAAACCATTTGCAGAAATCAACTTTTTAATGGCCCAGGCAGAGCTACTATTAGGGTCAACGGGTTAGGAGATGAATGTGTGAACAGTTATTCTGTGGGAGTGGGGTTGGTGCCCTCACAGGTTGGTTACGCTTACTCTTTTCCTCTCTCTCTCTTTCCTCTTTTTTTGCCTCTTTTCAGTAACATACCCACTCCTCACTCCTCACTTAAAAATGTACACTTCAGATTATTGCATACAGCTATGGGCTCAAATGACACATACAGTAGATCCTAACAAAAAGTTAGATGTTTGGTTTTATTTCGGATCATAAATTGACAGTGCTAATTTTCCCTTTTTTTAAAAAATATTCTTTGGCATTCTTGCCTTTTTTTGAGCGAACTGTAGAGACAGACCGGAAATATAGGGTGAGAACAATGGGGATGGCATGCAACAAAGGTCCCCAGCTAAAAACAAATCAGGTGTGGTGGCAGCGATCCGGAGTCCAGGTGCAGAGTGAGAAAACCAGGTGAGAGTGCTGGGCTGTGGGCAGCTGTGAGGCACGGAGGGAGACACTGGAAAAAAAGGTAGGAGAACGAGGGTTAAACACTCGAAGAGCAAAAACACAATCAAACTTGCAAGATTACTCAAATCACTGGAGGATCAGAGGAGCCGAGATGCCACTGCGTGCAGTCGCAAATACTCTGGCACTGAGGCTAGAGTCGGTGGCAGTCTTAAAGCCCGTTGATTGCAGATGACTCTCAGGTGTGCGCGCTCAGCCTCAGTGCAGGGCGGGGGAGGGGAGAAGCCTCTGGAGACAGGTAAACACAGCAGCACACAACCCACATGGGAAGTAGACTCCGGAAATGTTCATAAAATAAAAGCCAAAAGTCCATGCTCACCACAGTACCCCCCTCTCAACGGACGCCTCCTGGCGTCCTACCAGGCTTGTCCGGGTTAGCAGCATAAAAGTCTCTTAGCAGGGATGTGTCCAGAATGAGCCTCCTGGAGATCCATGAGCGCTCCTCCGGGCCATACCCCTCCCAATCGACCAAGTACTGGAAACCCCATCCTCGGGGCCGCACATCCAGAATCCGGGACACAGAGAAGGCGGGGTGGTCATTGATGATCCGGGGGGGTGGAGGGGCGACGGCCGGAGGGCTCAGGTCACAGGAAGCGACAGGTTTCAGGAGGGACACATAGGGTGGATCTTAAGGGAGTCCGGTAACTGGAGTCTGACAGCAGAGGGGTTAATGACTTTGACGACAGGGAAGGGACCAATGAAACGGGGTGACAGCTTACGTGACTCAGTCTGTAATGGGAGGTCACGGGACGAGAGCCACACCATCTGACCGGGACGGTACTCAGGGGCTGGGGACCGGTGTTCATCCGCTATCCGCTTAGTCCTGGCTGCATTGCGGGTGAGTGCAGCTCTGGCGGTCCTCCACACCTCCCGCAGGCGCCTGACGTGCTCCCTCACCGACGGGGTGGCCACTGCTAGCACCTGGTCGGGGAATAATGGGGGTTGAAAACCATAGCAACACATGAAGGGCGACATACCTGTGGCCGCACTGGTGAGGGAGTTGTGCGCATGCTCGATCCACGGGAGGTGGGAGCTCCAGGTGGGAGCTCCAGGTGACCAGATGGTGAGCCGCAACACAGCACAGCGCAGTCTCCAATTTGGTTGGCCCGCTCTGTCTGGCCGTTGGTCTGAGGGTGGTAGCCAGAGGACAAGCTAGCTGTTGCGCCCAGGGACTTACAGAAATCCCTGCAAACCTGGGAGGAAAACTGTGGACCTCGGTCCGACACAATGTCACTGGGTATCCCATGTAGTCTGAAGACATGGGTAATCAGGAGATCAGAGGTCTCACGAGCTGAGGGAAGCTTGGGTAAAGGCAGGTAATGCACACACTTAGAAAATCTGTCAATGATGGTAAGGATAACTGTGTTACCTTCAGATGGCGGCAGTCCAGTGACGAAATCCAGAGCTATGTGAGACCAGGGACGGGATGGTATGGGTAGAGGGTGCAACAGACCAGCAGGAGGCAGATGAGAGGCTTTGCCCCAGGCGCAGACTGAGCAGGCCGCCACAAAATCCCGGATGTCCCAGGCCATCCCCGGCCACCAGAAAGTTTGGCGGAGGAAGTGGAGCGTTCTCTGGATCCCAGGATTGCAGGTGAGTTTCGACGAATGTCCCCACTGAAGAACCTGAGAACGGGCGGATTCCGGAACAAACCTCCGGTCCGGGGGTCCAGTCTTGGGGTCTGGTTGAGTCTTCAGCGCCTCCTCGATAACTGCCTCTATCTCCCAGGTGGCGGTGCCGACGAAGCAGGTGGGTGGGTCGATGAGGTCCGGTTCACTGGTGTCTGAAGGAGAGCTGAAGATTCGGGAGAGGGCGTCAGGCTTGGCGTTGTGGGATCCGGGTCTGTAGGACATACTAAAGTTGAATCTGCTCAGACAAAGTGCCCAGCAGGCTTGGCGGGAGTTGAGGCGCCGAGCAGAGCGCAGATAGGCGAGGTTCTTGTGGTCCGTCCAGATGATGAAAGGAAGGTGTGAACCGTCCAGCCAGTGCCTCCACTCCTGCAGGGCCCACACCACAGCCAGCAACTCTCGGTTTCCCACATCATAATTTCTCTCCGCAGGAGACAGGCAGCGAGAAAAAAACGCACAGGGATGCAACCTCTGCGTCTTGGGGTCCCGTTGAGACAGCACCGCTCCAGCACCGAAGTCGGAGGTGTCCACTTCCACCACAAATTGCAGCGACGGGTGAGGATGTTTTAAAACAGGAGCGGAGGTGAACAGAGCTTTCAGTCTAGAGAACGCAGAGGCTGCCTCCGGAGACCAGAGGAAGGGAGTGTTGGGGGATGTGAGGCGAGAGAGAGGAGCAGCCACCTTACTGTAGTACCGTATGAATCTCCGGTAGAAGTTTGCAAAGCCGAGGAAACGCTGCAACTCCTTGCGGGTGATAGGAGTGGGCCACTCCCTCACCGCCTGGATCTTCGCCGGGTCTGGCTGCAGCTGTCCCTGGGCTATCACATAGCCCAGGAAACCCACCAACGAGGTGTGAAACTCGCATTTCTCGGGTTTCACATAAAGGCGGTTCTCTAACAGCCTCTGAAGAACCAGACGGACGTGCTGCCGGTGCTCCTCCTCATCCCGGGAGAAGATGAGGATGTCATCCAAGTAGACGAACACGAACCGGTTCAGCATGTCCCGGAGCACGTCGTTGATCAGGGCCTGGAAGACGGCTGGGACGTTGGTGAGTCCGAATGGCATCACTAAATACTCAAAGTGACCAAGCGGGGTGTTGAATGCCGTCTTCCACTCATCTCCCTCCTTGATTCTGATGAGGTGGTAAGCATTCCGTAGGTCGAGCTTCGTGAAGATTCTGGCGCTACACAGGGGTTCGAAGGAGGGATCAATGAGGGGAAGAGGATACTTATTTTTAACTGTGATCTCATTCAGGCCTCAGAAATCTATACAGGGACGAAGGGAGGAATCTTTCTTTTTAACAAAAAAGAAACCAGCTCCTAGTGGGGAAGAGGATGGCCGAATGAGTCCTGAAGCTACGGAGTCCTGAATGTAGAACTCCATGGCCTCCCTCTCAGGATGGGACAGATTGTAGAGACGGCTACTGGGAAGGGTGGCGCCAGGAAGGAGGTCGATGGCACAATCATAGGGGCGGTGAGGGGGTAGGGATAAGGCCAGTACCTTGCTGAACACAGTAGCGAGGTCATGATACTCTGAGGGAACATTGGTGAGAACAGGTTGAGCTGGGGTTGCCATGTGTCGGCGGGAGAAGGGATTGGCGGATCTGAGGCAGTGGGAATGACAATGGACGCTCCAGTTGGTTATGGTGGCAGATCTCCAGTTAATTTGCGGATTGTGCAGTTGTAACCAGGGGAGACCAAGAACTATGGGGGATTGAGGAGAGGGAATGACATAGAGCTGGAAGTCTTCACGATGATTTCTGGAGATGATAAGAGTTAAAAATCCAAATACACTTGAACAAATCATAAATAGTGAGTTAGTGAAAATAGACACATGGTTTAAATGCAACAAACTCTCTCTGAATATCAATAAAACAAACTACATTGTGTTCCGCTCTCATAAAAAAAATGACATTAAACAAATTTGCCCAAAAATAAAAGGACAAAACACTGAAAGAGTTGGCTCTACAAAATTCCTGGGGATCCACATTGATGAGTTCCTTAATTTTAAAAGACATATTGATGATCTCACAACTAAACTGTCTAAATATGCTGCTTTGTTCTTTAAGTTGAGACATTATCTTCCACTCTCTGCACTTCTCATTCTGTACAAATCTTTGTTTGAACCTCACTTACAATACTGCAATATCATATGGTGTAACACATTTCCAACTCATTTACAAAAGCTTGAGATACTCCAAAAAAAAGTCATACGTGCCTTAACATGGTCTGAGTTTAACGCTCCCACTAAAATGATTTTCCACCGCTACAATCTTCTGAGGCTTAGTGAGTACAACTACTTTCAGAATGCTTGTGTAATGTACCAGACTGTCCACAAACTAAACCATAAACTATGTGACCTCATCCCAATCTGTGCTCCTAGGCACACTTATACCACCAGGAATAAAAATGTAATCACTGGAAAAAAACGAAGACTAAAATGTACTAGCTTCAGCATTGTGTGCAGAGGACCACAGATTTGGAATGAGCTTGATGAAATACTAAAAATGTCACATTCCATCTCCATCTTCAAGGCAAAACTAAAAATTCAACTCCTAGCAATGTATGTTTAATGTGCTGATTAATAATTGTATGAATACCTGTATCTTATTGCATCTATTAATTTCTCTTGGTTAACATTGCTACTGTACTTCGCATCAAATCCAATGTAACCATAATACTGAGATTGTCTATTGTTTATTGTGTGTCTATTATCTATCTGTATGTTGTCCATATTATAAGGATATCTGGCCAATATCCTATATTCATGGAAAACCGGGCCCCCTATTAAAAGCTTTAAATAGCTTCCTTGGGGTGACCCTTTTCACACATCTGACTGTGTAAAAATACTTGTTGTATACACCATGTATTGTATTGTACTTCCTGGATGATATGTGAATAAAACTAAACTAAACTAAACTAAAAACTAAACTAAAGGGGCAGTGCGGTGGGTGACATTGGAGATAAGGCAGCCGTCTAAGGCGGTGACTTTCTTGGGAGTGGGAAGGGGCTCTAACGGGAGATTGAGTTGTTCAGCTAACTCACTGTGAATGAAGCTGTCATCGGCACCAGAATCGATGAGGGTCTGCAGGGGTAGAGAGTCTCTCTCCCAGAGGAGGCAGGAGGGCACAGAGATCCGTTTAGGAGAGCTGGAAGGGGAAGAGGTGTGGCTCACCAGTGCGCTCTCACTTACTAATGAGCCTTGTCATTTAACTTATGAGGGCAGGTGGCGAGGAAATGGCCAGCTTGGCCGCAGTACACGCAGAGTCTCTGAGTGATGCGTCTCTGCCGCTCATTAGGGTGCAACTTCGCCCGCCCCAACTGCATGGGCTCCTCCGGGGGCAGAACGGAGCTGGCAGGAGAGGGTGGTGGAGCAGAAGGTCTTGTCAGGCCGGTAGAGGGAGCCATGCTACAAGGTCTGGATAATCGATGCTGAGTTCTCTCCCTGCGTCTCTCCCTCAAGCGATTATCTATGCGAATCACTAGAGAAATTAACTCCTCGAGTGAGCCTGGCTCATCTCTGGAGGCTAGCTCATCCTTAAGCTCGTCGGACAAGCTTCTCAAAAATATCCCCTTTAATTCTTGCTCCCCCCACCCGCTCTCTGAAGCTGCGATACGAAAATCAATGGAAAATTCCGCCACTGACTGAGACCCTTGAGAAAGGGAAAATAGGCGTTTAGCTGCCTCCTGGCCCTGAATAGGGTGATCAAAAACTCTGCGAAGTTCCTCAGAAAAACTAGAAAAAGAACTTAAAACTGGTGACTGCTGGTCCCAGATGGCTGTGGCCCATTTAGCGGCCTTACCCTGTAACAAATTAATGACATAAGCTATCCTGGCTCTATCGGTGGGATAACTAAAAGGCTGCTGGTCAAAAACTAAGGAGCAACGTAACAAAAAAACCCAGCACCTCACAATCTCCCCAGTGTAAGGCTCAGGAGGGGGAACATAGGGCTCCTTGGGGGAAGAGGGAGAGGGAGAGGTGGCTGAGGTGTTAGGAGGGGGAGCCGTACTCACAGTGGGAGTGGAGCCGGATGGCTCGGGAGGTAAGCGGGAGACAAGTTGCTCTGAGAGGTGGGAGACTTGAGCGCTGAGGTCCTGTAGAGAGTCCATGAGACCTTGCAATATGTCCTCATGCTGTCCGAGCCGAATTCCTTGTTTGGCGAGAGCTCTCCTGATGGGGTCTGAGTCTGCTGGGTCCATGTTTGGCCAGAGTATTCTGTGGTGGCAGCGAGGTTATGGACCCAAAATGCAGACAGACTGAGGGAAAAGGTTTCACAGATTTATTGTGCCAGAATAATGCAGAGAACAAAGGAGATCCGGAGTCCAGGTGCAGAGTGAGAAAACCAGGTGAGAGTGCTGGGCTGTGGGCAGCTGTGAGGCACGGAGGGAGACACTGGAAAAAAAGGTAGGAGAACGAGGGTTAAACACTCGAAGAGCAAAAACACAATCAAACTTGCAAGATTACTCAAATCACTGGAGGATCAGAGGAGCCGAGATACCACTGCGTGCAGTCGCAAATACTCTGGCACTGAGGCTAGAGTCGGTGGCAGTCTTAAAGCCCGTTGACTGCAGATGACTCTCAGGTGTGCGCACTCAGCCACAGTGCAGGGCGGGGGAGGGGAGAAGCCTCTGGAGACAGGTAAACACAGCAGCACACAACCCACACGGGAAGTAGACTCCGGAAATGTTCATAAAATAAAAGCCAAAAGTCCATGCTCACCACATCAGGGGTGTGTCAGTTACCTGGTGTGCATCTCCAGGCTCAGAGGGCACCAAACTGACTTCAGAGAACTAGCGGCAATGAAGGTCCCCTGCTTCGTCACCTTAGCACATTAACAACACAATCCAATGTTGAAAGAACAGAGCGTGTTTATAGTGTGCTGGTGAACAATAACTCAAACCATCAGGAAACATTTCTGCTAAAGAGCTCAATGGATAAAGACAAATAATCTGACCTTATGTAACAAGATCGTTTTGGCCTCACTCCCTCTTGACTTAAGCTGTTTGTTCAACCTGGTCTTACTATGAAGTCGTCAAATAGCGGTGCTTGGTCAGTGACCTCTGAAATCAGACACTGACAAAAAAAGTCTTCCTTGCACGTTGGAATGATACACAGCAGGTTGCCGTTACTGTGTAACGACACCTGACGGCGTCAGGGGGAAACGTATCAGGACAACAACAACCGGGAGGCCGGTGTTCGCTTCCCGTAAGATTGTATAGCCAAACCCTGTCCTTTTTCCTAAACCTAACCATGTGTGTGTTGGCTAAACCTAACCATGTGCATTTGTTGTTGAAGGAAAAAAATGTCAGTTTGCGTTGTTGTACCAGCGTCTTGTGTATATTTTGAAAGAGACTGTATGCAACCTGTACATTTCCTGTGAAAACAGAAGTGTATTTTGAAAACAGACAATGCGTGTAACAGGCTGAAATTGCATCCCACAATGTCAACAGCCAAGGCACCCAGGGTGTGTTGCACGTCATACGTGGAAAGTCCATGACCAAATGATGTATGACGAGGTCACAGTGAGAATGTGTTGGTTTTTTTACTTTTCTCACTTCTGTTTCTGTCCTTGTGCTCTGAGTGAAACTACCAATCAGAGTGTTCAACATTCTACATCTGCCAAAAAATACCCAACCTCTGTCCGGACCTCTGTCGCCCTAGTCTTTGCAATATGTTCTGCACTGTTGGCCCTGATTGGCCCATGTTGCCATTTTTTTCAGCTGATTCAGCATATTGAATTGGTGTAGGCAACGGCGAAGCACTCTGCTTGGCAAGAAGAGAAACAAGTGAGGAAAGTTAACAAACAGCTAGACTCAAGAGGGAGTGAGACCAAAACAAAGTTGTTACATAAGGTCAGATTATTTTTCTTCATCCACTGAGCTCTTTAGCAGAAATATTTCCTGATGGTTTTTGTTCGTTCACTGGCCCATGTTAAATATGCACTGTTCTCTAACATTGGATTGTGTTGTTAATGTGCTAACTGGCTCATGACGTCTTCTAGTTTCCACTTATGAATGATGAATACAGACTACCGCTGTCTGCTGGTGTAGAGAATTATTTCATTTCATGCAGGCACAGAATGTATGGTCTGGTTGACCATCGGCTGTAGTCTTGGGGGTGTGTTCATGTGCAACTTTTTGGCTGAGACTACACAGAACCAAACAACATGGCATCATGCCACTTCAGTGTGTGATTTTAGACAGCATGCCAAAATATCAGAAGCAAAAGAGGCTTGACCAGTAAAATATTTAACACAACAAAGCTGGCTTAACATGCATTAGCAGCATTTTCTAAACAATAACAATGGCATAACATGGCAATTATAATCTTTTACCATCTCTGTTATATAGTGGCTGATCTTGCCGTCTGCTTGGAGGGTAAGGAGCTCATGGATCTTACTGTTTTCCAAATGTGGGCGCCTAACTTTGTGTAAAAGTGGGGGGGCAAAAAAAATGTATTGATTATGAGTCTCAATGCTATGTCGCAGGACCAATTAATTTAAAGAAATGAGACATTCAAATCCCATTTTAACAATTTACAAATTTGATTACAAAGGCAGAAGTTACACATTTTTTTTCAACTGTCCAGAGCAACATAACGCTGGAGGGCTCTGCATTAACGCTGCATTGGTCACAACTGTAGGTAGGGTGAGTAGGTCCCAATAAACCAAATGTGGGACAAGGAGTAGGTTTGTGAGGGACAGTGTGGGACACCCGCCCCCAGCGCGAAGTTTAGTCATCAGAGACTAAATACATTCATCATGAACTATACGTAGTCTACTGTATGTTAACGCTGGACTGTTTTGTTTATTGAAGTATTTAGCAACACAGAGGCTTGTGGTCAGTGGGATTTGAGGATTCTTATAATAACATCTGTAGCCTACAGATGTGAAGCTCTGACTGTATCTGACTGAGCCTTAATGAAAGCTGTTGTCTTGTATTTTTTTTCCTGAAAATATGAACCTTACAGTCAAACACAGTTTATTTAGCTGGTGTAGCTGAGGGGACAGGTCAAACTGATATGATGCTGATTTACAGGAGAATTCATGTCAAATGGAGGTTAAACCATGAACACAAATTACAGATCGCCTGTAAAGCATTTTACTAAATTAATCTATCAAAACAAAAACAACTGGAGACTGAAAACAAACTGATATATGGATCTGATCACTTTTTTAATGAATTGACATCATTCCAGACAGGATGTAAGTTTATCTGTGACTACCTGTAGGCCTATGGACTGAAGGCTGCTGGAAACTGTCGGGAAACTATCCGACTTCACTGCAGCTTTTTGTCACCGGCCCCGCTGCGGCTGCCTGCTACCTGCTACCTGCTACCTGTTGCGATCAAGGAGGTTGAAATAGTTGCTATATGGGGCAGGAGGGGCAAGCCCTATAGGGCTTAAACGCACATGCGGTGTTACTATGACAATAAACAGAGAGCCTACGTGGGCCGGCATGAATGCATGCGTGGGGGACAACCAATTATGCGGGACATGGTCTCAATTTGCGTGATGCGTGAAAAGAGACAGAAATGCTGTGCAGTCCCACGCAATGCGGGACGTCTGGTCACCTCACATGTTTTTTCCTTATCTTATTGTTCCATAAGTTACGGATAGTTAGCTGGCGTTTCATGGTTGGTTTTTCATGTACCCTACAGTCTGTGGCACACTGTACCGAACTGCACAGCTTCTGCTGCAGTATACAGTGTTGCCAACTCCTCAGTAAGGAAAGTAGCTATTGGCTGTCCTAAAAGTCGCTAGAAGTCGCTAAATGACGTCATCGCCTAATTTGCATAATTGTCCATATGCATGTAATTGTAATGGCTGCTGTATGAGAGAGGAATAACGTCGTGGGAGAGACAAAAACTGAGTAAAAAACACCCTGAATATGTTTAGAACTACAAATGAACCTTCTTTCAATGATTTTTTTTTTTTTTCCCAAATATATTTTTATTTGGTTTTTACATATTACAACAAACGAACAAACAAAAACATGAACAGGGCAGCTCAGACATTTCACAATAGGACATAATACTTGGAAACAAAAGACTCCTGTGACAGGTTATACGTCATACACATTTTACAGGTGAACAGAGAGAGTATACAGAAATAAAAAAGTAGATAAGATAAACTAATCAGTTAATTGGTTAGGCACCCCTCAATTACATGCGCAGACAAGGCAGTCCCGTTATGACTATGTTCAAGATAAGATGCAGTCGTTGATCCTATGTGTCCCAGTTGACAGTGTCACTTCTATTAAGGAATCCCACAGTTAGTGTGTTTGCAAGGTTCGGACCAATATACTGTAGATACAGATCCCAAACCTTGTGGAAGGTATCAGTTGTTGAGTGCAGCTTACAAGTGAGAAACTCCATGGGTATACACTGCATGATAATTTTATGCCAATTTTTCTTCATTGGAGGCTTCTCCTTAATCCAAGACAATAGAATGTTTTTCCTTGCAGCATATGTTAAAAGATTAAACAGTCCTTTGTGACGTCTATTAACAAGCTGCCTGTGAGGAAGTCCAAGAACAAGGCAAACAGGGTCAGGCTCAACCTCCATGCCAAAAATTGCACTCAACTGTTCTACTATACCTGACCAGTATCGTTCTTAACACAAGATCATATGCAGTGAGTATAGTCTCCCACCTCAGTTTTGCATTTAAGGCAGAGAGGAGATAAAATGGCATTCATTTTGTAGCGAAGGCTGGGTGAAGTTTGCAGTCTATGTATAATTCTCAGCTGTGTCAACCACGCCCTGTTACATACAGAAATTCTTTTAATATTTTCAAATATTTCCCGCCAGTCCTCATCTGCAATTTCCACTCCAAGATCTGCTTCCCACATCCGCTTGGTGGCCAGAGTACTAACAGTTGAAGTAGATCTTAATATACCATAGCAAAAGCCAATCAGACCTCTTCTAAGGCCAAGTGAGAGGGCTCTCTCAATCTGAGAAGTTTCTATATTAACTGTTAATGTTGTACGCTTAAATATAAAATCTCTCACCTGCAGAAAACTAAAGTGAGGCCTGTGAAGACATATTTTTGCTGTAACTGAGTGAAAGACTTAAAGGCAGAGCCGTTAAATAAATCTCCTAATGTTGTTATGCCACCATCTCGCCATAGCCTAAACACAGGGTCCTCAACACCTGGGGGGAAATCAGGGTTCCCTTGAATTGGAGTGCGGGGTGATGTTAACTTGGTTCGACTCTCCATAGATCTTGCAAATTTCCATGCCCTTAGCGTGTTTAGGATGATTGGGTTTGTACACAGTTTTTTTGCTAAGGCAGGATCTATGAGAAATAACAGATTTCGGAGTGGACAGCTACATTGGGCAGCTTCTACATCTAGCCATGTAGAAGACTGATCTTCCTTCAGCCATTCAGCCACGAACCTTAAGTGTGCAGCCACCTGATACCACCTTACATTTGGAAGATCTAAACCTCCAGCAGCCTTGGGTAGCTGTAATTTTGCTAACTTCAAACGGGGCCTTCTTTTATTCCAAATAAATGAACTCAGCCAACCTTCAATGATCTTAACCACCTTATTTGAAAGAATAATGGGCACCATTTGGAGTGGATACAAAAGCCATGGTAAGGCATTCATTTTGATGAGTGCAACCCTACCAGGCCACGACAGCGGGAGGGACGCCCAGCGGTCAAGGTCACATTTTATAGTGTCTAAGAGAGGTGTAAAATTAGCACTATACATCTGATCAAATGAGGGGGTTACGCGTATACCTAGGTATACAAAACCTGAAGGAGACCAGCAAAAGGGAAATGGGACAGGGGCTTGGGGGACAGTACTAAGAGAACCAAGTGGCATAATTTCAGATTTAGAGAAGTTGATCTTATAACCTGAAAATGAACTAAACCTGGTGATGGTATCAATAACAGATGGAATAGAGAGATTTGGGCTGGTAAAAAGTAAAAGCAAATCATCCGCATATAGATTAAGCTTATGCTCCTTTTCTCCAACAAAGATACCAGAGATTGTGGGTGATTGGCGTATAGCCTGAGCCAGCGGCTCGATGGCCACGGCAAAGAGCAAGGGGCTCAGTGGGCAGCCCTGGCGATTGCCATGTTGGAGAGAGAAATTTTTCGATCTCAAGCCGTTTGTGATAACCGCTGCCTGTGGGTCATTATAAAGGATTCTAACCCAGTTAATGAAAGTATCACCAAGGCCAAAAACATTCATGGTATAGAAGAGGTAGGACCATTCGACACGGTCAAATGCCTTCTCTGCATCCAGAGAAAGCACCAGACTGGTCTCCTCCCGCCCACGCATGTATTCAATAATATTGAGGAGCCTCCTCACATTATTGGAGGAGCTCTGGCCCTTAATAAAACCAGTTTGGTCTACATTAATAATATCAGGGAGGAAACGTTCAAGTCGTAAGGCCAACATTTTAGAAAGCAGTTTCAAATCAGAATTTAATAAGGCAATCGGCCTATAAGGGGCACAATTTTCAGGACACTTTTCTTTTTTTTAGAATTAGAGCTATATTAGCCTCCCTTAATGATGGAGGGAGGATTCCTGTCTCAGCCGAATATTCCAACATAGCTAGGTAGGGGTCAAGGAATAAATTAGAAAATTTCTTGTAAAATTCACATTGAAAGCCGTCAGGGCCTGGTGATTTTCCCGATTGAAGCTTTTTAAGGGCGTTATGGATCTCCTCCTTTGAAAAGGGGGCATTTAAAATGGATCTCTGCTCTTCTGAAATCGTAGGAAGATCGATGCTTATATCCAGGTAAATGGGAGCATGGTCACTCACCACTATGCTCCCAATTTTACACGACACCACAGAATACAGCAGTCTCTTAGGCAATAAAAAGTAATCTAATCTAGTATGACATTTATGTGGGTTCAAAAAAAAGTAAATTCTAAGGAGGAAGGATTAAATGTCCTCCAGACATCAGCAAGATCAAAATCATTACAAATTGAAATAAGGGCTTTAGCTCACCTACTAGGAGGACCATCAGCAGGAGGGAGCCTGTCTTTCAGTGATTTATATTAGACAAAGAAAATTTTAGATTTACATCCCGTCCTGACTGTAAACCAGGTCGGGATCAGCCAGTGGCGGTTCCGCACATGTGTGATTCACTTGCAGGGGTTAACATCTCCTGCTCTGACTGTTGCTGGGAGGGAGGACTGGGCCGTCTGTGAGTGCTTTGGGGTGAGAAAGGAGCCCACGGCAGCATCCGCTGCTCATTGAGAAGAATGAGAATGATACGTGCTCTCACAACAGAGTCTCCAGAAGTCTTCAGTAACATCAGAAAAAGTCGCTAGATTTGTTGCTAGTCGCTTTTTTGAAAAAGAGTCGCTAGAGGGGTCTGAAAAGTCGCTAAATATAGCGACAAAGTCACTAAGTTGGCAACACTGGCAGTATGCGCGTACAGAGAGCAGCGCCAGATGTCCGGAGTGAAACACGCAATCAGCCAAGCTGCTTCTCCGCATCTTTCCCCGTTTTTATCATTATGTCTCAAAACTACAATGGCGAAAACGTGAAATGCATCCACAACTAAAACAGGCAAGCTAACTACCAGTATTTGAAAGCAAATTTACAGAAATACAAACAATCCAAACTCCTTCTAATAAGTGGACATGGCAACCATGGTGCACTTGTTTCGTACTGCCTGGAATATGCCACTTGGATGGGGTGCAGAATAATTCAAATACGATTATTTAAATGTAAATAAGATTAATTTATTTAATTTTTATTTTACATTTTATATTGAAAATATTCAATTAAATATTAATTAATTATTATTCAATTATATATTATTTTGACTTAAAAAGAGTTGAAAAAAGTGTGGGGGGGGGGGGCAAGATATGAGTTTTGCCCCCCCACCTTGAAAAGTGGAGGGGCATTTGCCTTACTTGCCTATAGGGGTAGGTGCCAGTGCCTATGTCCACAGTACAGTCATTTTACTGTAAAAACCTAACTTATTCCAATCTAAACATTTCAGTTACTGTTCAGTTACTATTGCTATTAGGCTTTTATTGGTTATTTTTATGTATACATGGGATGAATGTGAAAGTAACTAACTAAAAGTGACTTTTTAAGGTGAATTTTACATTAAAGCCTCTATGAGCCAAATGCTGCAAGTATTGTTTTTTGACTGGGTGTGTAGTTTTTCTTCAACTACCACTGCCATCAAATCTCATCACTTTGTTCGCCACCAGCTGTAAACTCCACCAACAATGAGTTTGAAGAAAATGGGAGGGAGAAATTCCTAGTGGCACTAGTAAACCTCAAAGCCTACTTGGCCTTTACTACCCCATGGAGATTGCTGAAGCATGGAGATTTGTCCATCACTCTCCCATTGGAGTCCATCCATTTACCCAGCTGGAGGCCCAGAATGGGGGCTCAGCAGGTTTGATGGGCTCAGCAGTGGGTAGATGGTAGAGACTATCCACCCCCCTCTGCAGCTCCTTTAAAAGTGGCAGTTTACGAGGGGCCTCCATTACACCAACCAGCATGTTCTTTTGTCAACTTGCACTCCAGGAGTAAGACATTCATGGGCAAATTGTTGCTCCCTGTCTCCCAGAGGAACATTTTTTCTTCACATTCATGTACCAAGACTAATTGAAGACTGTGTGCTTTCGTTGGGAGGGCCCGGTCGGATGCAGCGAAAGCGATAAAATAAAGAAGTGCTGCAGAGTGCTTTGGTTGGCCCGAGATTCTGTTTTTCATGACTGGGGGAGGTTGACTGGCAGGGACAGAGTTCAGTCTCATCGGACCTTTATTGCTGTAGGGAAAAGGCTTATTTACTGTAAACTGTTTACGAAGCTCTGTCACTATCTCTGGACATGCAGAATAAACACAGGAACACACTCCCACTCCTAATGTCTTGTAAACATTAGAAACACGCACAGACTGACAGACAGACAGAAATACAATCTGAAAAAGACACTATACTCTGGATGACTCCTGCACACACACATGCATGTGCGTGCCCACACACAAACACGCATGCACACACGCACACACACACGCATGCACACACATGCACACACACACACACACACACACACACACACACACACACACACACAGTGTAGTTATTAATATAATCACAGTGAACACAAATATACTCACACACTTTCATAAGACAATGTGCACGACATAAGTACACACTTGCATTGAAAAAAGAAGTTGCATGCAAACACAACTTCTTGTCTTAACAATGCTTGAGTGCTGTTAGTTTTATTGGTGTCCCCAGTTGTTATACAGAATGGATAAACTCCTCATACTCTTTCTCAGTCTCAACAATCCAAACTGTTTCCCATCGTTTTTCTGGGTTGTATTTACACGGTCGGATTCAGACCTACATGGTTCTGCACATGTACCCAATCTCTCTTTAAAGTTAAGGGAGAAAAAAATATCACAGATGTCTGAAGAAAAAAACAGAATCTGTGGACATGCTGCATCTGCCAAGTATATGGTATCACACTTTACAGAACAGCTTGAGCAGATAGATGAATCATCAAGCCATCCCGTAGGTTTTAAAATCCATCTTTGCACACAGACATTCTGTTTCCTGCCTCATATGTGTTGTGCATTTAAACAGACACGTCAAAAAGTATGTAATGTGAAAAGTGTGTTTGCTCAAGTGTGCTAGTTTAATAATGGTTTTTCCGTCTATCTCTGTATCCCCCACCCCCTTCACCCTCCTCCACCCCCTTCTCATGAAGACCCTACCTCTTTGGGGCGGGATGTTTTGCCATTAAAACTCCATGGTGAGTTTTGCTTCTCCCCTCCATGGCTCCCTCGGCAGCATGCAACTGTATACACAGCACATTGCCTCCTTTACCTCTCATTTGTTTCTTGGTATGTTTTATAACACATCTGTGCAGTCATTCCTTAAGATGGAAAAAATCCCCCAAATGAGTATTTGTTATTTTCTCATCTTTTTGTGCCTTTCTTTTCTTTTTTTGCAAACCCTTCAATCTCTCTGTGTTTGTTGAGCTTTTGTAGTTCAACATATATATATTCTATCATATTGTATTGTATTACCAATTATGGCTTCACAATTTAATTAATGCAATGTCTTTTAATAAGAAAGGTTGTAAACATAAAAAATGGAATGCTTTAGGCCTGTATCATAAAGCCCAGGGCTTTGGGGCAAGCCATAGCATTTCTTGCCTGGTTGCCATGTGGTCTCTTTGAAACCACCAGCTGGAGTCACCCATTAGAAAATGGTATCTCTGTCTTCTTGTCTCTTTCTTTCAGTTTAGACTTTCCATCATCATTTTCCAAGAATAACGCCTTTATGTTAATCCTATATTCCTTAAATTTTCTTTCAGCTTGCTTTGGTTGCAGTTTTTACTCTGTTCAGTGTGTTTGCATGCTGTAATTGTGCCATGTCATATTGTGGTGATATTGTGAACAGTATCTTGTGTGAGTATAGAATATGAGTTATGTGGACCTTTCTCCTACGAAATGTATTTTGCAAAGGACTAAAGGTGAACTCAAAATGCCAAATACTGTAAATTTTTGGTTTCATTAATTCTAACTAAAGAATTTAATTTCAAGCTTCCCTAATCAATATTTGTATAGTAACCATGGGTCAAATGACAATGTCCAAAGAGGTCACTCCAAATGATGAACACACAGACCCAAAGATCATCTTTTGGCTCGTTTTGATTTTCTGCCTACAACTTTACTGTTTTTCTTCACTTTCACGGCTCTCACACACCTTGTTCCCAGCCATGGTGGGCAGCTGTTTTCAGCAAAAAACTCAGATTAATTCCAAGTAAAATATTCAATATTCTAATGTTCTGAATATCAACTCATTACTTGCTATTTTAGAATAAGCATTACAATGTAATGAGCTAGTTTGGTTTCAGACCTCTAAACCACTGCCCACAGCTCCAATTTTGATCAGAAATTTAAATAATTGTGGTGCTCACTGACTGTACCGACAGACAACTGAGCCAATCAGAGCTTTGGAGGCAGGACTAAGAATGGGTATGTCACCTTCCTTTGCCAAAGTTAGATAAAACCCAACACAAAAATGCCTGGGACAGCTGTAAAGATTCTTGTTAGTTGAATAACAAAAAGAAAAAAACAACCCTTAAATCTGCACTTTCCTTCAATTATCAAGAAATACAATAACTACTCTTTGCAGCCACATACACAACTTCCGTTTTAACTGAAAAGAACATTGGTGAAACTTGCTAACAACTTGTTAGGGCAAAATGACTACCCCTCCCAAACAGAAAATAGCTGTCAAGAACACTGTCAGGCTGATTACTAAAGTGAAATTTTATAATGGCAATTTAACCTTATTTTAATCAGGCAATTATTTACCTTGACTTGTAACTTGATTTTTTAATGCTTTCACTCAGAATCAAACTTCAGAGCGCACAGCATCTTCCCATTCAAGGAACTTTTTCTTCCAGGGGGCTGAAGCTAAGTCTCTTTTAAATGCTGTTTCAAGAAATCAGATGCTTACAAGCTTTTAAAAGAAGCCCCATTATGACAGAGTTACTTATGGAGAGATGATTGAGTGACTCAGCGAAGTGAACTTTTCCCTTCCTGGCTCCCTGCTCTCCAGCTCCTCCCTGGTGACTCCATTCACTTTAGAAAATAAATAGCATGTGGTGCCTTCCCCATGTCTTGGGTTTCATCTTTTGTTGTGGGCAGTCACTCATACTTTTTAATTGCAGCTTTTTTCTTTCTGTCTTTATCCACCTCCTGTTTAATCTAGGCCCTTAGTGATTTCATAGCATATACTTTTCAGAGGTACACATCATTAGCACCGGAATCTTGACCCTCACAATAACCGCCTTCCATTCATATTTGAGCCAGTTAAACCTTTATTGTTTCTCTAATAGTGTATGTCTTGAGATTTGAGCTATGACAGTCCATTTGCCAATATCTGCTTACCCAGAGTTCATTCATTTTAGTTGATTCCCAGGATAACATGAACTGTGTCATGTCTTCTTGAATTTATGTTCAAAGCATGAACAACTGACTTTGTTGTGGGAGACTCCGACTTTCTGACCAAATTTATGTGCTTACACCAATACTTGCACAATCTGACACCCAAGATTATTTGATAAACCTACATGATCAGTGTGGCACACATAGAGTATAGGGAATAGGAACAGGTGAAAAAAAGTCCTTGCTTCCATGGTGATGGCCGCTCTCCAATGTTCACTGAGTTTCCTCAGTGGTTGTCATTAGTGCTGTGTGTTCGACACAGGCCCGAGGCTGCTGCTTTTCCAAGGGCTGTTGTAAAATAATAAATGTGACGTTGAAGGACGTGTCCTCCACATGACTTCCCTCCCTCTCTTTCTCTCTCTGTCTTTCTTTTCCTTCCTAGTTGCAGTCTTAATACCAGCTCCTTTTATGCTTTTAATTAACCATATGGCCCAGAATCAGCGCAGCAACAGCCATACAGCTCTTTGTCACTGGATGGCCAGCTGAAGTGAGCTTTTTCATATTTGTTTACTGCGAGGGCCCTGAAAATGAATGGAAGCTGCAACTGGACTTCCATCCCCCCTTGGAGGCGCCTCACGTTAGCCCCGGACATAGTAATGCAAAGGGACTTTGATGGTTGATGTCGCAGATTGAATTATGGAAAAGCTATTAGCTTGGTCAAGAGTCCTCATTTGTTAAATTAAAAGTGGAAATGACATGAGTCTTCAGTGAATTAAAGTTGCAAAGAAAATGGATTCCACTCCCTGTTAAAGGGCAGACATACCAAACGAAATATTGTGGAGGGAGAAGAAAAATAGAGATTTGCTGTTTGTTTAGTAACCACGCCCCCAGTTCTTTTTTATCATGTATTTATGTTTTATAATTTATTGGTATAGGGTTATGATTTTCATTTGTAAACGCACTCCCCTACCACTGGTCCACTCCAAAAAGTGGAACTGCTTCTTTGTAGTACAAGGGCAGAAACCTTTTAAGCCACTTCAGGTGAGATCGAGGTGAAAAGGATGATTTAAAACACAGATGAGTTAAATTCAGTGGTCACTGCACCCTGAGGAGAGGACAACTGAGCTGTCATCTTTGGTCCAGTTGGCAGACTCAGCTCAAATCCAGTTCATCAATTATGAGACCACAGTGAGGAGCCAATAATATAGCTTGCTTTCACAGACTTACAAGTATAGGTATTGGTGTATGTGATTATATACATGTATGTACTTATATATACACATATTAGTGTGTGAGCTGGCAACCCTAATGCCTCCAAATAATAATCGGTACTTTGCTTCTGACTAAGTCCTTTTTGTCATTCTCTCTTAAAGAAAACACTTTCAGGTCTTTTTCCTTGATTTATTTTTCAACTTCTATTTAAGTCCAAAGTAAACATAAAGACTACAAGGAGCTCAGAATATCTAATAGCACACAGTGTAAGTCATTCTGTGGTATATTCGTCAGCCCCAAGCTCTCACTCTTGAAAACCAACATCAACTTGCTCTGAAATAGGATTTGTGTTTCCTGGGTTATTAAAACCAGTGAACCACCGTGCCTTTGAGAGTTAAACACATTTTCCAGCAATGTGAGAGATGGAACACCAGGGTTTCCCGGCACCCAACAAGAACTTTTACTTTGCAGGGCCATGCAGTCAAAGTTGGGAATACTGTTTCTTCTCTTGAGCAAAGAACACAGGTGAAATGGTGTCTTGTGACCAACAGATCTCGTGTTTCACTTTAATGGATCACTGTAGAGTTCTTGAAAATGTGTACTTATCTTACATATTGTTGGAATGTATGCCTCACTGAGGGAGACCATTGCTGGGACTAAGCCTTAATGTGAGCCTGGCCTTGTAACATGTCTCCAATTAAAGTATCAAAATGGCTCTCGTAAAATAATTAATGATTATTAATAGTAATTATTAATAATGTTAAATAATGTGTAATATTACATAATTTACATTAAATCACCACATGGAGCACACCAAACTATCAATTTGGAATTCTGAGTAATAATTAAATAAATAACCATAACCAAAATTACCATATTAATAGTAAAGGCTGAAGGATTTCGGAGTTCTTGACATAGCAGAGGTTGACTATTCATTCACTCTTGTGCAATATTAAACAGACAACAGATATAATTCCAAATATATTTATTCATAAAGAAAGCAAAGCAAAAAAACCCCACAACTTCTAACTATGTAACTCTATACAAGCATGGGTGTGTATAAGTGTGTGTGTGTGTGTGTGTGTGTGTGTGTGTGTGTGTGCGCGAGAGAGAGAGAGAGAGAGACAAACAAAATGTCTGACAACAGAGAACTACATGATGGCCAAATCAAAGCTGGCTTCAGATCGGGGGAGGTCTGCTTGACCGTGTGATCATCAAAAGAATTGGGAACTTCAAGTTGCCTCTTTGAGTGTAGCCAATGTTGAAAGCCAATTCATGAGTGACTATGTGTATGCGATTTGTGTTGCAAAGGGTGTGGGTTAGTACAGAGGATCTTAAACTGATGTTTAATTAACCAATAACCTAACTGCACGCAATCACAACAATAGCTCATTAAACAGCATTAAAGTACAATTGACAAAGTTAAACAGTCTTGCTTAGCCTGTACGACTGTAGTCATGTTATGCCCAGTTGTTACATTACCAATCCTTGAATGGATGGAGGGAAGAGTTGCTTTATGGCGTGTTGCTGTTGTTAGCCGGCAGAGGAAGGCCAGAAAGAGCTGTGGTTCCAGTTGCAGTCTGTTCTGTGTCCATGTTCTGAAGGTGCAGATCCAAGGAAGCCGGTTGCTCTGGGTCCTTGCAGAGTTAGACATTGGGATGCTAACTCAATGTGGTTCTCCTTATTGCTTGAAAGTTAGTTGGAAACCTTGTGTTTGGCACACTAAGTTCTCTGGTCTCCAGGTTTTGCTCCTGTTGTGAGCAATGGCAAGAGAGTCTTAGAAGGCGCGTCGGTAGCGTAGTGGATAGTGCCAGCACCCCATGTACAGAGGCATCGCCTCGCTGCAGCGGCTGTGGGTTCGAATCCAGCTTGCGGCCCTTTGCTGCATGTCAGTCCCCACTCTCTCCCTGTCTCCCCATTTCACTCTCTGTCCTGTCAATAAAGGCAAAAAGCCCATAAAAATAATCTTTAATTAAAAAAAAAAAAAAAAAAAAAAAAAGAGAGAGAGTCTTAGGAGTAAGAGCCAGTCAGCGGCTCAAGAGAAAGAGCAGCAAGAGTCTGTAGAGCAAGTGCTCCCTGCGATGGTTCAGGGGCAAGAGCAGGAGTCTGAACGGGTCAGCGGCTCAGGAGAAAGAGAACAGAGAGAGAGAAAAGAGCAGAACTTCTCCTACAGTTTGCCTGGTGACATCACAGAGTCACATGTCACTGTGAAAGTACTGTTCAATCAAGTTTGACGACTGGTCTCTCACTCAGGTGTGACAATGATCCTGAGGAGATGAATCCCAAATGGCTGTCTTTTTTTTGAAGAACAAAGAACCTTTACATGTCCTGTTTAGATCTGCACAAGTAACAAATTATCTGTGGTGCAGTGAATCCCGATTGTTGGCATTGAAAAGCAGATTTAAGAGGACATGCTTAGTGAAAACTGCAGTAATGAAAACACCCCGTCAGAGCTATTGGTTAGTTAACTTGACCTGTTTGTTAAATGCTTTATCTTCTGTTTGCACTGACAAATGAACAGGCCCAGGGAAGAGAAGACAAGGGCACTCTAGAGTTCGTCAAAGGGAATGTCTGGATTTTCTGTTCAGTGGCAAACAACTTCTTTGCCCCCCATAGGATAGGAAAGTAACAGCAGCAGTAGTTGACCTGTGGATGTGGATGTGGATGCGTATGCGTCACCTATTGAGAAAACAATGCAAAGGTTGCTGTGATTTCAACACGTGCACCATCTGCAGGCAGTGAGAGTTAAAGCTGCAGGATTTATTTATATTTGTGTAGTCATTTTCTTTGTTTTAGGTTTCATGTTTGAAACATGCACGTCAGTGAAAAATCAGCTAAATTAAATACATTGATAAGGGATCAAAAACAAATGATCATTATAATTCAAAATTGATGCTTATTACTTTTTCATAGAAGTACAGTTCGACTTGTGGCTTTATTATATACTAGGGCCATCAGTGTTAAGGTTTTAGTAGCGATGCGCTTAAAGTCTAATCATAACGATTTTTCAAAAATTGCATTTATCTCGTGCTGCTATTTTTGTCCCTTCACATGTCCTGACACATTATTTTTATTTTTACAATTTCTTTTGTACTACTGCCAAATTGGAGCTGCTAAACAGATTTTCACAGTGATATTGTCTGACAATGTTAATGGTGACAATAAAGTATTCTTATTCTTATTCTTATTCTTATCTTATCTTTGTCATGCCGCTGCAGTGGCTCTCTGGTTTCTGCTGCAGCAGTGGTGGAAAATAAGACACCACTGCACTTTTTGAATGGCTCATTTCACTTTCAGAAACTCCCAAGAGGTTCAGTTGACAAGTCAAAAGTAATATGCACCTGCGGAGAAAAAAACTATTACTGTCTGTCAAAGCCACCACTGCTGTTTGTCAGTGAAAAAAGTATGCCAGTTTTACCCTCGGCAGCAGAACACCATGTAAGTCTGTGTTCTTTAGTCCACTCATGGAACGCAAGCCGGTTTCAGTAGGAGGATCATTGCTGTGAATTTGTATTTCCCTGTCAGAGTTTCTCCAGGAGTTGCAGTCTTGAAAGACTTAAAGGGCCAGTGTGTAACATTTGGCATGGTTTATTGTCAATCTGAATCTGAATCTGAATATTCTACCCATTAATATGTTTATACAAGTGTATGATTACTATAAAATAAAATTTGTTTGGTTTTCGTAGCCTTATAATTATGCTTTTATATACATAGATATATATATATATATATATATATATATATATATATATATATATAGCAAGGGCCTTGCCATGTATGTAAGGCAGACCGAGTGGACAATCCAGCCAGCCAGAGAACGCGTTTCGCGTGTATAAATGAACCAACGAAGACAGCGGAAGGAAGGAAGAAGGAGGAGGAAACAGCAGAGTGTTAGTAGTTCGTCGATAGAGAGTAGTGAAAAGTTTTTTTAGTTATAAAGTTTGCGAATGGACCACACTTACCACACAACAGGAGAGAATGAACCCGAACTGTCATCTGCGAGGAAAAGAAGATGCAACTTCACTCCTTGTGATGCACTCTCTGCGGCGCTTTTCCTCCTGGTGATATCTCCCCAACAATGGCAGCAGTAGCACCGAATCCCATTCTGTGCATTCAGCCTCTCTTCTCACCCGCTCAGCATCAAACACATGGAGTTCCTCATCTGTGTACTCCGGCTCAAACAGGTACAGCTCTGGGTCTGTGTCCGCTACAAGAAACTCTTCAAAATCGTGTTCAAAGTCATCCATTGCAGCTACTATAGTCCGGAGATATTGCTAGGCTAAATAAACAGCTGAGCACTGTTTACCGGCTACGCTGTCAGTCAGTGTGCGGGCTGGAGATTGGCGGAGCAGAGAGGGGAGGGGGGTCCCCATTTAGTATCGTAAACGAGTATGTGTGTAAAGTTAGAAGTGTGTCTGTTACGCCAGAAGAGTCAGAGTTTGGGACGGAGTGGAGTGTTACCGGAGTTTCTGGAGTGTTCAAATAAACGGGCCTTTTTCCCGAACGCTCCTCTGGTCTCCTGCTCGTGACTGATTCATTACAATATCGTAACATGGTTTAGATTTCTAAATAAACATTCACCTCGTCGCTAGATAGACCTACTCCTGAAAAACTCGTGCGCAAGGCTTTTTGTCCCTATGAGGCCACCGTCATTTACCCGACGGGAGGGGTGAGCGAGTGAGCCCTGCAATCTAGAATTTGACCACTGATGTCACTGTTTCCAACGGTTTTCAACCCATTTTACACACTGGCCCTTTAAGTTTGACGCTGCTACCCCAGCTGACTAATTGACTGACTGACTGGTCAGAGGTACTGTGAGTATCAGGTGTATATATTATAAATAATTTCCTGTCATTTAACTGTATTTGTATTTTCTTTTGGTGATTAAAAACTGGACTAAGACTGAACTGTGAAGCATAGTCAGGAAAACAAAAAACTGACTCAGTGGACTGAACTCTTGAGATTGAGAACTATTGAAATTCAGCAATTAATTGCAATTAATAGCCATATTATATACACACACATATCCCAAAGTCAAAAATTAATTTTTATTCACAAATGTATGGACCGCAATGAACATTAAACAGTTCTGTAGACAGAACTAAAAAGCATTGCATTACCAATGCTTATGTAAATGATTAAAATCACTCATTTTTCTAATTAAAATATTCAGGGACAAAATCTACCAAATCTTTTTTTACCCACATAGGACAAATTGCAATTCTTTATATCCATAAAGGGGGTATAAAGGGTTAATGGGGTTTTTTGGGGAGTTTTTCCCTTATCTGCTGTGAGGGTCCAAAGGACAGAGGGGTGTCATATGCTGTAAGGCCCTCTGAGGCAAATTGCTATTTGTGATATTGGGCTTTATAAATAAAATTGATTGACTGATATTCTGTAAACCATGAAAACTGTCCAGCGTCACTGGTAACTACAGCGTATCCCAACTTCCCACACTCAAAAAAGCACCCAGAGAAAAAGAACTACAGTAGTCTGTGACATTATGTTTTTGTATGTGGAACCATTTTTTAATCAGCCATAGTGTCTTTTTCTGCTTATGCTAACAGTCCATTTCTGCTCTAATTCATTCCACATAAACCAAAAATATAAAACACAAAGTACAAAGTTCTGTGCCAGAAATAAGCTTTCATGTGAGTGGAATTGCAATATTTTTTTTGGCTGACAATACAGAGTAACAAAATGGAAAAAGTCCAGTTCTGCATCAGTTTCTTTGTCTTTTTAGTGAGTGTAGACAGAGATGGGTGTGTTGCCTCCACAGCAGTGTGGTTTCCAGAGGTCAGTGTTAAGTACCCCTTTGGGAGTGTATGACACCACTGTGAGCCTTATAACCCTTAGCCCATGTCATGACTGATCTGCTATGACCCAAACTGCCGTCTGCGGTCATTTTGACTTGCCCAGCAAACTTCACTACAAGCTGATTGGCTGTAGAAAAAGGTAACATGCGTTATGTTATAAAACCTGCCGCCAGCGATTTGACTAGCTGAGTTGCAAGTGACACCATCAGGCAGCTTTAGTTGAGCTCAGACCAGCCAGTTCACACTACTGAAACGTTTCTCTGCAACATTCTCAGCGTGTGGCATTTCCTGTTGCCTCCCTGTCAACACTACTAAATTTGGGCTACATTTAAACTCTTATGTCTATTTTGCAATCAATGACAGTGCTTTTTGTGGTTGCTGTTGAATGGTGGTGGGGTGTGGCTGCAAGTCACTCATCAGGATGAGGAAATCATCTCACCAGTCTGTAACTCTCTCCCTGCTGACTTTTAGCTAGCTGGCCAGGTCGAGGTTTTCAAACATTAACATCAGTAAACATAGAGAAAAAGATGGAGAAGATGGGCATCAACAGAGCTAGCATCCTGCTAGCCATTGTACAGCCATTGGAAAATAAGCTGGATGACCTCAGTGCCTGTCTCCTGAAAATAAATAAATGTTGTTGAAAAACATACTTGAATTAAATAAAAAAACTATTTATTTATTGAACAATATTGACTCACTGAGATATTTATGTTTCTGTGTATTAAGGTATTTATCGCCTCATTTATTTATTTCAGGATTTATTTCATAACCATATTTATTTATTTTTTATTTAGTATTGACTTAAATGACATTCCATATTGGTGATGTTCAGACAGTTCATTAAGCTTAGTTAAAAATAAAATGAAAAGGTGAGAGAGACAGCAGCAGTGAGATGACAATAACTGTATTAGGATGTGGAAATATAAGTCATAATTAAATATATGCCAATGTGAAATCAAATTGATGCTTTGAAGGCACAGCAATTGCATTGCCAATGAATATTAGGTTAGGAAATACAACATTTGCCCAATTCAGTGTGACTTGTGGTATAAAACTCATCTCAACTCAACTCAACTCAACTCAGAGAACTTTATTTTTCCGTTAGGAACTTCATTTGGGGAAAGTGACAGTGCATATTAAAACATACAGAGTCAGTTAAGAACAAATGAATAAGTACAAATGTTAAAAAGGAAGAAACACCAACACACCTACAAGCATACACATACATGCATACATACATACATACATACATACATACATACCAAAACTAACTATTCATCAGTCTAATGGATGAGGGCACAAAGCTTGTCATGGCTCTTTTGGTCTTGAAGACCAGTGACCTATATCTCTGACCTGAGGGTAAGAGACTGCTTCTGGTCTTTTGTTCAAATAGAAATACAGAGACAGATGATTTTGTTGAACAGATACAGATAATGACATCTCTGTACACTTCCACAGAATACACAGTATGTAGAATAATGCCAATAATGTGGGAACAAATTTCAAAAGCGCAAATTCTGCCTGCAAAACAGCTGTGTGCAGTGAGCAACATTTGCTGAGGTAAGCAGAGCAAGCTAATTGGCATGTGAGTTAGTCATGCTAGAATCTCAGAACCCATCAGCTATCGATCTGACGACATTAAACGTCTAGGGGCAATGGCCAGTATTTAAGGCTGATCTGTGTAGCCAGAGGATACTTCCTCTGCCATGCACTGCCCATTTTGGCTCATCTGTATAAGCAGATATCTGCATATGTCATCCAAGATAGTTGATGGCTGCCATATATCCAGAGACCTAAATTCAACAATTCACAAATCCCCATATTCACTTCTTACATAACTTTCTAATGTTTTAAATAATTTCTTAAATGTACCCATATTTTTTGCTTTCTTTAAATTCAGTGTCACAATTGTTCCATAACTTCACTCCATACACTGACACACATCTACTTTTCATATTAGTTCTTGCCCATTTCCTTTCAAAAGTGAAATTTCCCCTCAGTGGATAAGTGCTTGTCCTCTTTGTGAATAACCCTTGGATACAGTCTGGAAGTGTTTTACAACGTGCTCTATACATTAACTGTAGTGTTTTAAAGTTAATTCAACCTTAACCAGTCTCTGCAACAATAAAATACAATTTGTATTAGTTTTGTAGGTATTTCCCCATATCTCTATGCAATATGTAATGTAAGGAAGAATGCGTGAGAAATACAAAATTAATAGTGATTTATGGTCCAAGATGTCCTTAGTTTTAGAGTATTGCAATAGATTTTGATATTTTTGATTTTGATTTTATGTGGGGTTTCCAGTTTAATTTATGGTCTATCATTACACCCAGGAATTTGCTTTCATACACTCTCTCTATTTCTACTTTGTTAATCTTGATATTTTTTTTTTTTTTTATTTCCAAACACTATGAATTTTGTCTTATTTAAATTCAGTGACAGTTTGTTTACATCAAACCATTTTTTCAAATTACACAATTCACTTTCGACTATATCCAAAAGCTCATTCAGATCTTTATGTGAACAAAACAAATTAGTGTCATCAGCAAAAATAACAAAATGTAGCAGCTCTGATGCCCTGCAAATATCATTGAAATTGAGAATGAAAAGTTTGGGTCCCAGGACTGACCCTTGGGGTAGCCCACAGGTGACCTTTTGAAGCTCTGAATTTTCAGTGTTAACATTTACATACTGGTACCGGTTATCCAGATAGCTTTTCAACCAGGAATATGCTACACCTCTACTACCATAGTTTTTCAGCTTACTCATTAATATCTTATGATTGATTGCATCAAAAGCTTTTTTGAGGCCGATAAATACCCCCACTCTTTGTTGTCTATTGATGAAGACATTTTTTCAACCAGTTCCATTATAGCCAGTGGGGTTGATCTATTAGCTCGAAATCCATGCTGTTGTTCGCTTAATGCATTGTATTTTTCGACAAAACTATCAAGTCTTTTTACAAATATCTTTTCTAAAATCTTAGAAAATTGAGGAAGTAAAGAAACTGGTCTGTAGTTGGAAAACAAATGTCTGTCTCCATTTTTATAAATGGGAATAACTTTCGCTATCTTCATTTTATCTGGAAAGATGCCTGTTAAGAATATTTGATTGCATATATGTGTAAGGGGTTTGACAGTATATTTGATAGTGTTCTTTACTATTGACATATCAATGGCATTATAATCCGTAGACTTTTTATTTTTAAATTCCTTTACAATGTCCAAAATTTCATTTTCATTTACTCCATTTAAAAACATAGAATTCATATTTTTATCACATCTGTTAATGCCTTTGATGTCACTCGGCTCTGTGATCTCATTAGCTAATTTAGGCCCCGCATTTACAAAATATTCGTTGAATTCATCATCTCTTTTTGTTTATATTTACATCATGTTTTTTAGTGCAGTAACTAGGATAGTCTTTGTTCTTACCACCTTTTCTAATTAGGCTTTTGATTATCTTCCATGTTCCTTGAATAAGGCTTTTATTTTTCTCCAGCAGTTTCCTATAATATTCCTTCTTATTGTTTCTCAGAATACATACCAATTTATTTTTATATCTCTTGTATTTAATTTCATCCTCTTCTGTTCTGCTATTAATAAATCTCCTATATAATACGTTTTTCTTTTTGCATGCACTCTGCAGCCCTTTTGTAATCCATGGTTTGTCTTCATAATTAGGGCCCGAGCGATGACGAAGTCGTCTGTGAGGACCCTATTGTAATCGTGCTGTTAATTAGGGCCCGAGCAACGACAAAGTTGTCCGTGAGGACCCTATTGTAATCGCGCTGTTTATTAGGGCCCGAGCAGGTCTCGACCTGCGAGGTCCCTATTGTTTTTCGAATGATTATTAGGGACCGAGCAGGTCTCGACCCGCGAGGTCCTATTGTTTTTCGAATGATTATTATTATTAGGGCCTGAGCGACCACGAAGTCGTCTGCGGAGGACCCTATTGAAATCGCACTGTTTATTATTAGGGCCCGAGCGACCACGAAGTCGTCTGCGGACGACCCTATTGAAATCGCACTGTTTATTATTAGGGCCCGAGCGATGACGAAGTCGTCCAAGGACCCTATTGAAATTGTGCTGTTTATTATTCTTATTATTCTTGCAACATTTCGTGTCCCAATTTCGGCCCTTTCCCAAATTTGAAAATGCTTCTAACTTTCCACATTCGTCTGGCCACATCCGAAATTCGATATTTTTGGGCGGTTGCACATGGTCGGCGCGAAATGCCGAAATAGCGCCCCCTACAAATTTTCAAAATACCCTCCCCGTTGGGGTTAGTTTGTCGTAGGCAAACGAAATTTGGTACACACATGTATCATACCGAGACGCACAAAAAAGTCTCTTAACATCATGGTGAAATCCCAACAGAAAGTCGGCCATTTTGTTTTGAATTTTTTCGTCACGGCGATTTCCACAACTTACATTTGAACAAACTCCTCCTAGGGTTTCGTCCTATCGACTTCAAAGTTGGTACAGATCATCCTGAGAACATGCTGATCAAAAGTTATTAAAAGCTTTTCTCTATGTCAAGGGACGTGGCCGCTAGGACGTGACAAATTTTGGCGACTTTTCGTTTTCTTGCCATCGAATTTCGAACGGCTCTCCTGCCCACATACTTGATCTCAGCAGCTTCAAACTTGCTGGACATGATGATGGCTCTGCCCCGAACGCCCCGATATGTTAATATCCCACCTTACTCATAGCGCCCCCCGCTGGTAACAGGAAGTGACCAGTTTTTACTTTAACATGTACTAATGCCACAAACTTGAGCGTATCAACTTCATTCCTAATGGTGTCCATGTGGCGGCGTGGTGACTATCGATCCCTCGCCACTAAATACGTTTGGCATTTTGATGGCTTCAGCAACCTCATCTCCTCATGAAAATGGATACACAGGTCAAGAATGGCAAGCTCTTACATCTGATAGGGGCGTCGCCCATAGGGGGGACAAAATGCCTCTATAGCGCCCCCTTGAAATTTTCAAAAACCCCTCCCCATAAGGGTTTTTTTGGAGTTGGAACATGAAAATTGGTACACATGTGTATATTGTCCAGACGCACATAAAAGTCTCTGGCACCAATGGTCTACTCCAAACAGGAAGTCGGCCATTTTGATTTTGACTTGTCCTTTTGGTGTGATTTCCACATGTTGTATTTTAACGAACTCGTCCTAGGGATTTCATCCAATCGACTTCAAATTTTTTACAGATCATCCAGAGACCATGCTGATGAAAAGTTATTAAAAGCTTTCCTCTATGTCAAGGGGCGTGGCCGGTATGGTGCCTCCCTCGCCACCAAATACGTTTGGCTTTTTGATGGCTTCACCGTCCCCATATCCTCATGAAAATTGACACACAGGTCAAGAATGGCAAGCTCTTGGATCTGATAGGGGCGTCACCCATGAGGGGGACAAAATGCCTCTATAGCGCCCCCTTGAAATTTTCGAAAAACCCTCCCCATAGGATTTTTTTTGGAGTAGGAACATGAAAATTGGTACACATGTGTATGTTGTCCAGACGCACATAAAAGTCTCTGGCACCAATGGTCTACTCCAAACAGGAAGTCGGCCATTTTGATTTTGACTTGTCATTTTGACATGATTTCCACATGTTGTATTTTAACAAACTAGTCCTAGGGATTTCATCCAATCAACTTCAACTTTTTTACAGATCATCCAGACACCATGCTGATCAAAAGTTGTGCTCTGCATGTCTGTAGGTCAAAGGGCATGGCTGCTATGGTGCTGCCATTTTTGATCCATCGCCATGCAGATTCAAGTAGCTCTCTCTCCCACATAATTCATCCAAACTGCCTCAAAATTTCTGTACATGATAAGAGCCCCGCCCTCAACACCTCCATATGCTCGAAGGCAATCTTGCTCATGGCGCCCCCTTGTAGAAACAGGAAATGCCATATTTTACACTGACAAACGCCAACCTCAAGCTCCTGACCTGATCAACTCCATTTTGTGGCCACATGACGATCAAGTTGATGAATCTCCACAGTGACACACGTGTCCTGTCATGTTGCAGGCCGCAGCAGTGGCGACTTTTCATCCTTCGCCACGGAACATCAACTTGATATAAATCCTTCATGTATTGTCCGACTTGCTCGAAATTTCACGTGTGATGAGGGTCCACCCCTGAACGCACCTGCCCACATGTGGTTTCGCTCATGCCGCCCCCTTGTGGAAACAGGAAATGCCCTATTATACATTGACATTGTCCGATTTGCTTGAAACTTCACATGTGTGATGACGGTCCACCCATGAATGCACCTGCCCACATCTGGTTACGCTCGTAGCGCCACCTGGTGGATGAACGAAACATTGCGTTTTTTCGCTCCTGCCAGGTTTTTTCTCCCTTCTCGCTTCGCGCCACAGCCCCCACGTGCCTCAGGCCCCCGCAGTTACATGGGGGAGTGAGGGCCCGATCACAGCTGCTCGCAGCTTTAATTATTATTCTTGCGACATTTCGTGTCCCAATTTCTCCCCTTTCCCAAATTTCAAAATGCTTCTAACTCTCCACATTCGTCCGGCCACATCCGAAATTCGATATTTTTGGGCGGTTGCACATGGTTGGCGCAAAATGCCGAAATAGCGCCCCCTACAAATTTTCAAAATACCCTCCCCTTTGGGGTTAGTTTGTCGTAGGTAAACGAAATTGGGTACACACATGTATCATACCGAGACGCACAAAAAAGTCTCTTAACGTCATGGTGAAATCCCAACAGGAAGTCGGCCATTTTATTTTGAATTTTTTCGTTACGGCGATTTCCACAACTTACATTTGAATTAACTCCTCCTAGGGATTTCGTCCTATCGACTTCAAAGTTGGTACAGATCATCCTGAGAACATGCTGATCAAAAGTTATTAAAAGCTTTTCTCTATGTCAAGGGGCGTGGCCGCTAGGACGTGACAAATTTTGGCGACTTTTTGTTTTCTTGCCATCGAATTTCAAACGCCTCTCCCGCCCACATACTTGATCTCAGCAGCTTCAAACTTGCTGGACATGATGATGGCTCCGCCCCGAAAGCCCCGATATGTTAATATCCCACCTTACTCATAGCGCCCCCCGCTGGTAACAGGAAGTGACCAGTTTTTACTTTAACATGTACTGATGCCACAAACTTGACTGTATCAACTTCATTCCACTTGTAATGCATGCAGAACAAGTTGGTGAAGCTACCTTATGAACGCTGTGAAGCTATGTCTAATGGTGTCCATGTGGCGGCATAGCAACTATCGATCCCTCGCCACTAAATACGTTTGGCATTTTGATGGCTTCAGCGACCTCATCTCCTCATGAAAATTGATACACAGATCAAGAATAGCGAGCTCTTAGATCTGATAGGGGCGTCGCCCATGGGGGGGATAAAATGCCTCTGTAGCACCCCCTTGAAATTTTCAAAAACCCCTCCCCATAGGGTTTTTTTGGAGTTGGAACATGAAAATTGGTACACTTGTGTATGTTGTCCAGACGCACATAAAAGTCTCTGGCACCAATGGTCTACTCCAAACAGGAAGTCGGCCATTTTAATTTTGACTTGTCATTTTGGCGTGATTTCCACATGTTGTATTTTAACGAACTAGTTCTAGGGATTTCATCCAATCGACTTCAAATTTTTTACAGATCATCCAGAGACCATGCTGATGAAAAGTTATTAAAAGCTTTCCTCTATGTCAAGGGGCGTGGCCGCAATGGCGCTTCCCTCGCCAACAAATACGTTTGATTTTTTGATGGCTTCAGCGACTTCATATCCTCATGAAAACTGATACACAGGTCAAGAATGGCGAGCTCTTGCATCTGATAGGGGCGTCACCCATGAGGGGGACAAAATGCCTCTATAGCGCCCCCTCGAAATTTTCGAGGGGGCTATGGTGCTGCCATTTTTGATCCATCGCCATGCATATTCAAGTAGCTCTCTCTCCCACATAATTCATCCAAACTGCTTCAAAATTTCTGTATATGATAAGAGCCCCGCCCTCAACGCCTCCATATGCTCGAAGGCAATCTTGCTCATGGTGCTCCCTTGTAGAAACAGGAAATGCCATCTTTTACACTGACAAACGCCAACCTCAAGCTCCTGACCTGATCAACTCCATTTTGTGGCCACATGACGATCAAGTTGATGAATCTCCACAGTGACACACGTGTCCTGTCATGTTGCAGGCCGCGGCAGTGGCGACTTTTCATCCTTCGCCACGGAACATCAACTTGATATAAATCCTTCATGTATTGTCCAATTTGCTCGAAATTTCACGTGTGATGAGGGTCCACCCCTGAACGCACCTGCCCACATCTGGTTTCGCTCATGCCGCCCCCTTGTGGAAACAGGAAATGCCCTATTATACATTGACATTGTCCGATTTGCTCGAAACTTCCCATGTGTGATGACGGTCCACCCCTGAACGCACCTGCCCACATCTGGTTACACTCATGCCGCCCCCTTGTCGAAACAGGAAATGCCCTATTATACATTGACATTGTCAGATTTGCTCAAAACTTCACATGCGTGATGACGGTCCACCCCTGAACGCACCTGCCCACATCTGGTTACGCTCGTAGCACCACCTGGTGGATGAACAAAACATTGCGTTTTTTCGCTCCTGCCAGGTTTTTTCTCCCTTCTTGCTTCCCGCCACAGCCCCCACGTGCCTCAGGCCCCCACGTTTACATGGGGGAGCGAGGGCCCGATCACAGCTGCTTGCAGCTTTAATTATTATTATTATTATTATTATTATTATTATTATTCTTGCGACATTTCGTGTCCGAATTTCTCCCCTTTCCCAAATTTCAAAATGCTTCTAACTTTCCACATTCATCCGGCCACATCCGAAATTCGATATTTTTGGGCGGTTGCACATGGTCGGCGCGAAATGCCGAAATAGCGCCCCCTACAAATTTTCAAAATACCCTCCCCATTGGGGGTAGTTTGTCATAGGCAAACGAAATTTGGTACACACATGTATCATACCCAGATGCACAAAAAAGTCTCTTGACGTCATGGTAAAATCCCAACAGGAAGTCGGCCATGTTGTTTTGAATTTTTTCGTTATGGCGATTTCCACAACTTATATTTGAACAAACTTGTCCTAGGGATTTCGTCCGATCGACTTCAAAGTTGGTACAGATCATCCTGAGAACATGCTGATCAAAAGTTATTAAAAGCTTTTCTCTATGTCAAGGGGCGTGGCCACTAGGGCGTGACAAATTTTGGCGACTTTTTGTTTTTTTTGCCATCAAATTTCGAACGGCTCTCCTGCCCACATACTTGATCTCAGCAGCTTCAAACTTGCCGGACATAGTGATGGCTCTGCCCCGAACGCCCCGATATGTTAATATCCCACCTTACTCATAGCGCCCCCCGCTGGTAACAGGAAGTGACCAGTTTTTACTTTAACATGTAGTAATGCCACAAACTTGACTGCATCAATTTCCTTCCACTTGTAATGCATGCAGAACAAGTTGGTGAAGCTACCTTATAAACGCTGTGAAGCTACATCTAATGGTGTCCATGTGGCAGCGTGGTGACTATCAATCCCTCGCCACTAAATACGTTTGGCATTTTGATGCTTTGAACGACCTCATCTCCTCATGAAAATTGATCCACAGGTCAAGAATAGCGAGCTCTTACATCTGATAGGGGCGTCGCCCATGGGGGGGACAAAATGCCTCTATAGCGCCCCCTTGAAATGTTCAAAAAACCCTCCCTATAGGAGTTTTTTTGGAGTTGGAACATGAAAATTGTTACACATGTGTATATTGTCCAGACGCACATAAAAGTCTCTGGCACCAATGGTCTACTCCAAACAGGAAGTCGGCCATTTTGATTTTGACTTGTCCTTTTGGTGTGATTTCCACATGTTGTATTTTCACAAACTAGTCCTAGGGATTTCATCCAATCGACTTCAAATTCTTTACAGATCATCCAGAGACCATGCTGATCAAAAGTTGTGCTCTGCATGTCTGTAGGTCAAAGGGCGTGGCTGCTATGGCACTGCCATTTTTGATCCATTGCCATGCATATTCGAGCAGCTCTCTCTCCCACATAATTCATCCAAACTGCTTCAAAATTTCTGTACATGATAAGAGCCCCGCTCTCAACACCTCCATATGCTCGTAGGCAATTTTGCTCATGGCGCTGCCTTGTGGAAACAGGAAATGCCATTTTTTACACTGACAAACACCAACCTCAAGCTCCTGACCTGATCAACTACATTTTGTGGCCACATGACGATCAAGTTGATGAATCTCCACAGTGACACACGTGTCCTGTCATGTTGCAAGGCTGCCGTGGCGGCAGTGGCAAGTTTTCATCTTTCGCCACGGAACATCAACTTGGTATAAATCCTTCATGCATTGTCCGATTTGCTCGAAATTTCACATGTGATGAGGGTCCACCCCTGAATGCACCTGGCCACATCTGGTTTCGCTCATGCCGCCCCCTTGTGGAAACAGGAAATGCCCTATTATACATTGACATTGTCAGATTTGCTCGAAACTTCACATGTGTGATGACGGTCCACCCCTGAACGCACCTGCCCACATCTGGTTACGCTCGTAGCGCCACCTGGTGGATGAACGAAACATTGCGTTTTTTCGCTCCTGCCAGGTTTTTTCTCCCTTCTCGCTTCGCGCCACAGCCCCCACGTGCCTCAGGCCCCCGCGGTTGCATGGGGGAGCGAGGGCCTGATCACAGATGCTTGCAGCTTTAATCATTCTTCTTCTACTTCTTCTGCGCATATAATCCCCAATTTGGCCCCTTTCCCAAATTCAAAAACTCACCAAATATGGCACACACGTTTGGTCTGGCGAAAAATTTTATAATCTATTGTCGTCCTGAATTTCCACCACTAGGTGGCGCTATAATCAAGGACAGTGCATTTTGGGTCATAACTCCCATATACGTTGTGGCACATTCAAAATCCTTGTATCCACGCCTTCAGTGAATTGTGCTGAAACTCCTCCTAGGCAATTTCACCGATTTGCACGAAAGTTTGCACACAGCATCTGTGGACTCTTCTGACAAAAAGTTATTAAAAGAATTTTGATATTCCAAAGAATACTGAAGTTATTAAATAGCAGCTTCCTGCAGATTTGGTACAAAACAGGAAGTGTTGCATATCTCCACAATGGTGTGTTGGAATGACATGAAACTCAATTTACTACTTCCCCATGAGCCCCTGAGGCTCTGTGCAAAATGTCAGGCAATGATCACAAGGTGGCGCTCTTTAAATTGAAGTATTTTATATCTCCACATTGGTTGCTCGGATTAACACGAAACTTAGAACAATTATTGTCAATGCCCTCCTGAGGATATCTGACAAAGGAGTTACCGATCTGCCACTAGGTGGCGCTGCGGTGGCAGTCTAAATTAATATTTGGCACTGTGCCAACACCATAACACTTATGGAAATGAAATTGATAGGGGTGGTAAAGACTGGCCCCTGTAACTCACACCAAAAATGACCAGCAGGTGGCACTATTTTCAATGCAAAAGCATTTTTGGCCCACAACTCCCACATAACATGTCACACGTTTTGAAACTTTATATCTCAGTGTTCCTTGAATTCAGCTGAATTGTGTGATGTAAGGTATGCCCACTTTTGCATTAAATTTCCATTTGCAAAATTGCGAACAATGAAAAACCTACTTTTTCGAACTCCTCCTAGGCGATTTGACTGATTTGCACCAAACTGTGCATGAAGCATCTGTGGACCCTCCTGACCAAAAGTTATTAAAAGAATTTTATTTGACCAAAAAACACCCAAAAAATATAAAACAACAAATTCCTGCATATTGTTTTCAAAACAGACAGTCTTTCATATCTTGAGCAAATACAGTCGGATTACCACAACACTTTTGCTAATTGTGTTCCATTGTGCAAAATTCAGTGCAAATCGGCCAATAGGTGGCGCTCTGGTGGCAGTCTAATTAGTGTAAATGGAAGTAAATTGGAAAATCTTCAAATCCTCTTCAAAACTCATCGACTTTCAACCTCTTCTTGTCCCTCATACTTTGAGCTAGAGACACCATGTCAACTTTTAAAGAGTCAGAAGACCTTGAACGCATTAACTGTACATAATCTATCTATCTTTATCTTTATTTCGGCCTTGACCAATATTCTTTTGTTTATCAACACTGGTAGATAATGATCTTGCCACCAGGTGATCTTTGGCTGCTCCTGACGCTACCGTCATAAAAACAAGAGACCGCACATGCGCAGTTGCGCACTCTCAGCTGATTGTAAACAGATAAGATGGCGACAAGACGCAACTTCAGTGTTCATTTAAAGCTAGACGTTTTGAAATATTCCAAACAAATGTCGGGGGAATACGCCGCAGAGCATATGACGCCTGGTATGCAGAGGACGGCAACAAGACCTTCACAAAAGGAGGAAACGTGAGAGCAGCTGACAAACGCAAGATAACGGCTTACCGTCTCCAGGTCCAGTAATTTCCTCTTTCGTTGGTGTCATGACTGCCCAGTACCTGAACAACTGAGCCGTGGCGGAACACAGGTATGTGGCGTGTCAGAGGAGAAACGAGTCGTTAACATTTCTCTTTGTGTTAGGTAACGTTAACGGCGTTAGGCTGACCAAACGTCCTCTTTTGCCCGGACATGTCCACTTTTCACGTCCCGTCCGGGGCGTCTGGGTTTTTTTTTTTATAAACTGATAATGTGTGTGTTAGAGTGCGGATATTTCTGTTCGAACCCGAACCGAGCCCGATATTATTTATAACCAAAGCACTGAGTTTGTGCCACACAGTTGTTACGGCTGAATTATTAATAAATGGTTGTGTGTTGACGTTCACCACGCTATCCCGACGTGCTTTAGGTAACTTATAATTTGTGGTTTATTAGCGTTATAAGCGTTCAGCCTCTAATGTGTGTATAGCGCATCTCACTCGATTAGCACTCGGCTAACTCCCGGGAGCATTCTCGGTGGTCGATGTTAGCCAAGACATGCCGGTGGTTGAACACTCGCTGAGCTAATGTGGACTAATGTTTGACTCTGTGGTCTGTTGTAGAGCATTGTGTTGTGTTTTGTGCACGTGCATGTGTACGGGGGTTGCCGTGTGTTTGTATATCCGTTATTGTTCAGTAAACGTGCATTTTATCTCGGGATGTCTTGAAATTTTCTTCACTCCTTCTTCGTTCTGCAATGAATGAGTGCACCGGCTTTCTACTGCGCCACAGCGCCACTTTAGCGGTTGGGAGGTGTATTGCACATTGGTAGTAAGTGTGAAATCTGTGACTATGCGGTTAGTACATTACATGTTTGATTTGAACGTTTATGGAGACGTGAATCGGTCGAGACCGGGAACCCCCAAATGAAAAACGGGGTTCGTTTTCAAGACGTTCATGCAGTGAACGTATTAGTCCAAGGCTAGTGCAGTATGTAAACACAGGCCGTGTCTTCACATGTCCGCGCTGCCGTCTCGAGACTGCTTCGCGCATGCTCCCAGAGCGCTGGGCTTTCTGGGAGATGTAGTCAATGTGGTTGCTTTGGGTCTTCTGTGTTGTGTTTGACATTGTTAAATATGTAAATAATGTGTAGGTAGATTCATGTTATATGTATGGCAACAGTCTTGTTTAGAATTGTTAGAATGTTGTTTAGAATGATAGCTGATGGAGAAAATATTAACCAGCTTAAAGACTTATGTTCTATTTATTGTGTGGCAAGTGGAAACAGCTGGCATATGACGCCTACTTAGGGTGTGTAACCATCTTTATCTATGGAAGCCCATTTTCACCAGTAATGGAAAAAAATAAATTGCTATTCCTAATCAAAATTGTGAGATAAAAAGTCATTATTACGAATGTAGCCTAGTTTTAAAATTAATTTGTGGCATGTTGTCTTGTAAGGTGTGTGGCATCATGGTGGCTGCACATGGGACAGAGGATGAGATGATTTGCTGTTTCAAGGCAGGACAACTAGTACACTGTGGTGTAGTCAATAGTAAATATTGGTGATTTACAAAAACACCAAAAACTATTTTTACTGTTAATGTAAACGTTAATGTAAATAATACAGTACTTTCTTTGTAGTAATATATAGAAAATATTCATTTTTACTGTAAAGACAGGTTTACATAAATATTTCTGCTCTTTAAATAAAAAAAAAATACAGTATTTGTATTTTCAAATTTGGCTGTGATTTTTTTTTTTGTTTTTAATTGAAAGCCTCCTTCAAATAGTAGCCTGCCCCTATTTGTAGCCTGGTCCCAAACTATTATTTTGTTAATAGTAGCCCCGGCTACTATTTGAGGAAATCTGTATGTATGTAACATACAGTCACTGGCCACTTTGTGTACACCTGTGTAATCTAATGCAATCCAGTAAAACGACTATACCATGATTTTTTCCCTGAAGCTTATAAATTTTCGGTTATTGTTGACATCGTCTAGAAAGTGGTGACTCTACTTTGTTTATTATTGAGGTCATAGTGAATGGTGGTGGTGTACTGAGGTGGCCTCCTAATTTTGTCTAATTGAGGAGGACAAAATATTAGGAACACTTTTAAATATACTGCACTCCAGTACACCAGCACCACCCGCTACGACGAATTCTACGAAGTAGAATAATCACCTTTTTGACAAAAGCTGAAAAAGTAAAAGCTTTGTAAACGTAGAATGTGTGGCAGAGCTGTTGTATTGACTTGTATTAGATTGCGCAAGTGTACATAATAAAGTGGCCAGTAAGCCCCACATTTACACCAACATGTCTTCGGCACTCGGCCTGCGGCCTCGTGCCTACGACCGAATCACAGCCGTGACAATATCACAGTACAACATCACGAGCTTGAGTGTGATATTGCTTTTATACAACAGTTCAACAGTTAAATAAGCAAGGCTGATTAAGAAATGTTGAAAAATGAGGACAAAATAGATAATTTAAGCATTTTATTTGTCTTCCGCCAACAAAAATAGGACTCCGCTGTCACTGTTGCTATGTAATGCAGACATGGTGCGCCAGGCACTTACTCTTTATACACATTTATCTGCACGTTTCCATTAATTGTGCAGCCGGTGAAATAAGTCTCTGGTGGCTGCATGGTGGACTGTCGCTTCACAGGCACAGCCGACTCTGCCTTCTGATCTGACAGTATGTTGCTTTTCTCCAAGTCATTGAGCTCCGCTGATGAAACACTGACAAACCTGGATGTGTGCTCAGATGGATTCAGCTTCTCCTCTCCCTCATCTTCCTCTGATGACCATTCATAGTTCAATTCAAAACTTATTTTAGGAAATAAATCCATATTTTTGGCTGTTTGACAGTGGATGAATTAATTAGCCTACAACGCAACTTCTGACCTAACTGACACTAACCATCAGTTTTGATTTGATTGTTGATTGTAATCAGCTGTGAGGTGGAGTGATACATATACAGTGAAATAACCGTGATGTTGTACTCCAATATCGTCACGATTTTACTGTCTCTCGACCAATCAGATTGCAGGGCTGGAACTAATTGTTGTATAATTATTGTTATATCATTGCTAGATATCATGATGTGTGTAATTTTCATATACTTTCCTCTAAGGTGTTACATTTCTTGAGTTACACTGTTGAAAATCCACACTTCTTGTAAATTGGATTGTGGCTGTCCATTCATTCATGGAACATACACAGATTTAAATCTCGGTATTAGAGGTGCTGCGTAGTTCTTGACGTTCACAATTTTGGCCAAAAAGTCACTTTTGGAAGAAAAATTCTTGGATTTCTTTTTCTGTACAAGAGAATGAGTGAACTGCTCTACAGCACCAAACTTTAATTTGATATAAGCATGGAATTAGCAGTTTCCTTCTCAATGGTCTCATTTGGTTACAGATCAATCACAAGTAATTTCAGTTTGACATGTGAAGGGACAGTTCAGATATTTTGAAATGGGTTTGTTTGAGATACTTATCCACTGTACAACATACAGTCGATGTCAGTCGGCACACCCCCAGTTTGGAGAAGTAGACTTGAGTCTCACACAGAAGCTAAGAGATGTGGAGGGGTCAGCAATAAAACTCATTTCCGCCACCTAAAAAAATCAGTATCATTTTATGTGTATGCTATATTGAGAGTATTTTCACCTACAGTCAGACAGTGATTTACAATGGGGAACTCAAGTTGTTATATTGCTCTCTTCAAAGATTACATTGAGAAAAAAAAGTGATTTAACATCATTGAACACAGGAGCTGCTGGTCGACCAATGCCTCCACTAGGAATTTTGTTTGTGTTATTGAGTAACTTTGGCGTTTAAAAAGTTTAGTTTGGATTCACGAAAGTCACACAATGACACAAACAAACTAACTGATCAAAGCAGCAGTAGACCAGCAGCTCTTGTGTTCAGCGAACCAAAATTACTGTTCTTGTAAATTGAAGTCTGGTGGCTTTGACAAGGGGAACTTAGGCCAATAATGGCTTCCCCGTCTGTGAGGGCTGTCAAATGGAAAGGTAAAGTGGTGAAAATACTCTCACTATAGCGTAAACTTAAACTGCTGTAGACTTTTTTTGCTGCTGCCCCTAATCCACAAAAGTACATTTTCATAGCTTCTGTGTCAGTACTTCTGCCGCTTCTCCAAACTGGGGGCATGCCAACAGATATCTACTGTATGTAGTACACAGACCATAAATAAATACCCCGTACAACCACACTAAAAGAAATTGGAACTATTCTCTTTAAAGTGTTCAAACAGAACACGGAGCACCTTTGAGACCCCAGACTCTGCAGTATAATTTTTACTTTGTCTCATCACTGTACTGTTTTTCTTCCTAAAGCAAAGTTAAGCCACCCCCTCAGATTTCCCCGAGCAAGTCCAGTGGTGGAGAGTTTTGTGTGGCCGCCATTTTTGCCTCGTCTCGCTCCTGGTTCATCACCAACCCCAACATGAAAAGGGACAAAGGTTAGATTGTGGCCACAGGCCCTTTTGCATTTGCAAATGGATACATCTTGACACATGTTTTACTGCCTACAGTTTCTCCTCAATATTGAGAATGCACTTTTTAATAATCATATGTAGTTTCAGCTTAATCAGTAGTTTTATCACTGCCTTATTTTACATCCTCTTCATAGATCAGTCCAGACAGTCGGTTGTCGACTCGCTGTACATCATCAGTTGCTATGGTAACTTGGTGGAGCATGTTCTGGAGCCCCGGCCAATCAGCACTGCTCAAAAAATTAGTGATGACACACCTTTGGAGCTTAGCACCTGTCCAAGGGCCTGCTGGACTCTGGCCAGGTAACACTGTGTTAACGGCTTCATCCTAGAAAAAGTCCTCCCCCCCCCAATACAGTCAGTCTCATAGCTGATTGGTCTTTTGGAACAGGACTCCACAGTGGAATGAGCTGCAACCACCCTTCAACTCCAACCATCCCCTGGTGTTGGCCTCAGACCTGGTGCAGTACTATCAGTATCTTTGGGCTGGTAAGCACTAAACAACTCTTTCTTTTTGTGTCTTAAAAAGAAAAATAAACTTCAGACCTCTCAAAACAAAGTAATTAGAGTAATACTCAAACTCCATTCCAGAACCCACCTCCTTCCTGCTCACTTCATCAGTCTGAAGTGGCTCAGAGTAGAGGAGAGAGTAACCCAGTTCAAGTTGTGCCTAGTTCACAGGATTATTAACAAATCAGTTCCAAAATATTTGTGGGACTATTTTGTAAGGGTTGGGGACACTCATGGGTATTCCACTATGGGTAGCTCTACTGATTTCGTGCCTTGGCGTTTTAGGACTTTTATGGGGAAAAATACCTTCCTATACTCAGCAGCAGTCTTGTGGAATGGGTTACCTACAAATATTAAATTAGCCAGTTCCTTAGCAAGTTTTAAAACTAAAAAGCTGGATGATGAATAATCTATCCTAACTACAAATCAGCCATGATAGTATGGAGTTTAGCTAATTCATGTATTTTTCATATGCTCTTCCTTAATATGTCTTCTCTCTATGCTGTGATGTCTATGCATTGTCTGTCTTATGTATTGGCTGTTGTATTGCAATGTCTTTGTCATATATATTGGCTCTTGTACTGTCTTTGTTTCCTGTCCATATATGTTCTATATCCAAAGGACCACAATGGAAACAAGCCTTCGGGCTTTATTGTGTTTTTATCCTTTTGGTTTTACCAATAAAAATTTCAATCAATCAATCAATCAATCAGTCACTGGTTTACACAAACAAGAATGTTCACAGTATCAAGTTGTGTTCAAATAGGATTCAAAATAACATTTTGGGAAAGTATAAATGCATATGAAGTTAGTGAAAAACAGTAGAGGCCAATGCAAATCACAGCAGATTGCTTTAGATGCTGATACCAAAAATAACAATGTGGCAAATGGCAGTGTACATTGCTGGTCGATACTCCGCAATTCATACATGGGGTCACTTAAAGTCAGAGTAGAAACGCAAAGGGCCCTGTTTAAATGATCTGTAGTGCATGGTCTTAAGTGTATGGCCCAAATGCATTTAGGGCATATCCAACTCTTCTTTTTCTAGTTAAACTGCGCATAATCTGGGCACAAAGGTGCAAGTTGCAAATGGGTTATATTTAGTCCTTTAATTATTAATAGGTGTGTTTTGGGTGTGACATAAGTGGTTGATAATTTAACCAGTCAGTGTCATCTCCCATTCCTTTAAAAGCCAGGTGCGCCTGTACCTCACACACTGCTATTTTAATGGCACATTTGGCAAAATGTAGAGACGAGTGTTTCTTTGCTTGTGTGGTAAGTGAAAGCATGCAAGGAACTATGGGAGCATCAGGAATCCACCAAAGGGTCTCCTTATCCGAAGCAGGGTTGAAAAGGACAGGAGGGTGTTGTATGCTGTACGGATTGTAAACTCAAGCCAATTGTCCTGATGTTGGCGCTACAGCAAGCGTCTAAAGTTCAAAACTTTGAAAATTCATAACAACGTGCTACAACTTCACAACTTTCATCAAACTGTAGCCCCAATACTGAAGAAACTTTTGTACCCTTAAACCTATTAAAAAATATGAAGTTCATCACTCTGTTTTTTTTTTTCAAAAACTGTAAAACTTCTTAAAACGGTACTGTATACATGCAAATTCTTGCCAAATAAATCTTCAATGTTCATGAAAAAAATGACAAAATTCTAGAGTCATGGTAGATGATGTGTGGCAAATTTCAGAATTTTATCTCAAAAACTGAATTTTTGACAGCATTTTGAATTTTGCTCTAATGTGAACAATTGGAGTCAATGTAAAAATGGCATTTTTAAACATCAGTTTTTCACTTATAGAGCAAATCAATCATTGTTACAAACAAATTACCAACATCTCCATGTTGTCTAAATGCAATATGTGTATTTTCAGATTTTTGTCTTAATAACTGAATTTTTTTACAGTGGTTTCAAATCTGCCTTTCCATGCACGGATAGCTGCTTTCTTGCCAATTAGCTCAGAGCGGTAGATGACCGTCTTAGGTTCCAGAGGTTGCGGATTCGAGCTTCAACTGGTGCAGAATCCACATTGTAATGTAAACATCTTCTTGTGCTCCAGCTTACTGCTTAAAATTGCCTGAGCATGACATGCAGCATCTTCAAATCTTTTTTCTGCTAGAAAATCTGCCTTCTCATGCTTGAAAATAAACCAAACTTTGCACAAAGATCCATTGTCAATACTTCAGTGTGAAACTATCTGAGGCTTCTCACTTTGCACATAGCTCAACTAGTTAAACATAAGTTTTTCACTTATGAAGCAAATTAATGATTGTTAAAATAAATTACCAACATCTCCATGCTGTCTAGACGCAATATGTGTATTTTCAGATTTTTGTTTCGATAACTGAATTTTTTACAGTGGTTTGAAATCTGCTTTTCCATGCATGGACAGCTACTAAACCTGCACGTCTGGCTTAGTCAATTTGTGAAGCTACGCATGAATTGTCACTGACTAATTAGCTCAGTGAGATAGAAACTGATTCTTCGTCTCAGAGGTTGTGAGTTCAAGCCTCAGCTGATGCAAAAGGCAGATTGTGTTGCTAAATTCCTAGATGTCTTCCAGTTCTTCTGCTTGTTGCTCAGAATTGCCTAAAAATGCCCGGACCCGACCCATTGCTGCGCAGCAGCTATAATTGTTTTAGAGTTTCCTCAACTTTTTTTCAGCTTCTTTATATGTAAATACCAAAGATGCTGTGCTAAGGAGTTTCCTTTTTTCTCTCCTTTCATCCTAATACAATATGTTAAATTAAGTAGTATCAGCATTATTTGCAAAAATATATTGATTCAAAAGGGAGTTTAAATACCAATTGCATCAATGCCACTGGTGTTTTTGCTTGGACTGCATGTACTGTTTTGTTTATTATATGTATGCATCGATATATAGGAAAAGTAAAAGTCTCTGTATGTTTTGGTTGCACGGGCTTACAGAGCCATGTTTTTTTTTCTGTATGTACTACTGTATGCAGTCACTATTCCCTGCTGATTTTCCATGTTGACTGTGTTCAGAGCCACTCATCAGCCTGTTATTGGTGCCACATGCTGAGAAGAGACCTCTCCAGTCAGCAGCCATACCATTTCCTTTCTCAAAGACTTTGGTGAAAGATACTTCCATCATTTCTACTATTTCATATCCTCTAAGCCCTGTCAGAAGGAATCCCTGTTCTTCAGTTTGGTTCTGCACCTTGAATCCATCCTTTGCTGACCACACTACTTGCCAGCCTCAGGACATGCAAGCACAATTCTATAAGATGCTGCGCTCAGACCAATTAGCTGACACCCTAAACTCTCTCTAATTCAGTAACAAGTACAGAGCAGTAAGCACTTTAGGTTGCCCTCTGAAAGGCCAATTTGCAAAAGCACAGAGTGCACACGGATGGCCACACACGGAATCAATCCACCCCCTGGAATAGGCTGGCGTTTTGAGCTCCCTCCATAATTATAAACACACAAAATCTGTAATTAGCGCTTGAGGCTGCCCCCGGCAAGTGGTAGCTGTGTTTACCCTAATTTCTCTGCTCGTCTCTGTTGACTTCTGCACTGCTCCAGGTCTAACTGGTAGGATATTTTCTCAAATTAGTGATAATGGTCTCTCCTAGTGTCAGAGCGATGAGGACACGTTAGAGTGACGGGCATGCGTGTCCACCATCCTCTCTGCCAGCATGGGCAGCGGGACTGGCTGCATAATGAAAGAGTCATTGCATTAACATTAACATCCAATTAACAAGAGCCAGATAATACCGCCATGTCTTTTTAGTCCCTTAAACCAGCCAAGTGTGAACCAATGCGATGTCACAATGCTATAAACATAATTGTTCAGCCCTCTACCCACTTCTTGTGCTCCTGCCATTTACCCTTCAGGCCAACATCTTCGACACCACCAACACTGACTGAGTTACAGCCCTCTCCTCTGCTGTTTCCTCCAGGGCTTGGCAGCGCAACGGAGAAGTGATCCAGGAGAGAGAGTCAATTTGACCTTAAGATGAATTACAGCACAGCCATACTCCCCTTGTCCAGTTGGGTCTCGCCAAGCATAAAGATCATGCCACTGCAGATGAAACTGAAAAGACACAAAGTTTTCACTTGCAGAACAAATTGTGTTGTCTAGGTCTAGTTTAAATTGCCACACAATCACAAGGGAGAATAAGTGGCAAGAGAGGAAATGAGAAAGGAAGATTTTTACTGTTTGACAAGAAACAAGAAAGTTCTGTGAGAGTTAAAGGATGAGGGGAAAAAATCTGTATACATATCCCCTTCAGGTAATTGTTTAATAAAATAAAGGTGGCACAAGGGGAGGAGATGGCAATACTTGATTGACAGCCTGTGGTCTCTGGTCTCATGGCTCTATATTGCATGACCCAAGCTGATTAAAAATGCAGTATGCAGGGAAAGGAATTGGAAGGGGAGAGGAAGGGCAGGGGTCAGGCCAGACCGGAGCCTCCAGGACGAGATGATAAAAGGCAGCAGTGGCGCCACTTTATGGTCACTATCTCCACCTGTCCATCTGTAGCAGCTCCTGGCAGCACTCAGCCTTGCAGACGACAGCAGCGTGCAGCACTGCCTTGGAGAGATAAGGAAGAAAGAGACACACATTATACAGTATACTCGAGGAGATGCTGTAGTATGATCTGGCTTAATAAAAGCAGCCTCGAGCCAACAGAATGACTACTCCAATCCCTATAATAACAATGTCTGTACTTTGATGAATGTGAGGTTTTCACAGCCTCATTAACTAAATTAAGACGTTTTATTCAGAGTGAGTTTTTCCACATATGATTTTTTTTTCTTCTGGGTGATATTTACCTAGCTGTCCACAGTATGTTTTCCTCACCTCCACCCCTCGCCCCAGAGTTGCTCTGAAGTGAACAAACCGGTGAATAATTTACCACCTGTATATCTTGCTGGCTCCTTTGAGCCTGGCGATGATGGCAGCAAAAGAGGCTATGCTTTGGCCCTGGCCCTCCCCTCCCTACCTGTCATATAATGTGCTAATTGTGGAGACTGACTGACTGGCTGGCTTGGCTGCTCCCTTGGGACTTTGAGGCCCATGACAGGTCAGCCACAGTTGCCTCGTCAATAGATCTAATTGCTCCGAGAGAGAGGCCAGAGTATAGGCTTTGGAGCATCAAGCGTTTGGTAAAGAGAAACCATGGCGCCATGACTGGGTCAGTAATCAAAGAGAGGCAGAGAAAGGATGGGGTAAGTGTAGCGCTGGCTGAATGAAGGAACTGTCAGTCAAATACACCTTGAATGATAGATAATGACTAAGCTATCCCAGTTTGTCAGTATGCCAGCACCTATCTGCCAGAGTACTACTCAAAAGAAGAAAGTGAGTAGAGAGACAGGTGGAGCAGTTGAGAGGGAGCCTGGCAAGTTTGGCAGCCAAGTCTGACAGGTCAAAGCAGTTAGAGGAAAAATGAAATCCTAAAAATGTGAATCTTTACAAAATACAAATGAAAGAGATAAAGGTGAACAGAGTGGCCAGCCCAGACAAGAAGGCTATCCTCTGTCCACCGTGCAGCCAGGTCTCCAGATCTATCAGATTGTTAGCCCTTTATCTAGCCCTGCAGATCGGCCTTTCCGGCCCCAGGAGGCCAGGCTACATCAATACCTAGGCAGCCTTTGTTCTTGTTCTGACTCCCTGCTTCACTGCTTGGGCTAACAGGCCATTGGCTACTGGCCTTCAGCACAGCAAAACATGACTCTCTCCACACTCAATAAAGACTGTGACAGAGACAACTCTGTTCGTCCGTGGTGAAGGGAAGATTGTTTTTCTGCTTACGTGTGTGAGCAAACAATTGTTAGGGTGCTTGTTAAAGAGGCAGACCTAAAACAAACCATCCTGTTCTTTAACAAGGCAGCTTTTATTATGAGTTGCTAGAAATCATATATTTTATAAATTACAGTTCAAGCTTATCTTTAATATCAAATATCAGAAGAAAATAGTTTATGAGGTATGGCTCTACTGATTGACAACTTTTTTTCTGCCATTGCTGGCCAGAAGTATGTCTTCTAAGTGATTTCTTTCTTCTTTTAAGATTTGTTCTACAGACACATTCAGAAAATACAGTCATAAGGATGCACATGAGAGAACATCATATAACACAGGAGTAAACCTCAATCAATAGTCACCTTTCCCCAAAAAGTCTGCACAAAAAATTCAGCCTCAGAATGTATTCAATTCTCAGATGAGACGGTCTGTTTTTGGCTAATCCAGCAGATTAAATGCCTGAGAAATGAAGATATTTCATCACATTGATGCATAATTGATATAGAATATAGATATCACCATACAGCAGTTCTGCTTATTGATTTACAGTGCTGCTCACAAAGAGCTAATATACAGGATATAGGAGCCAGATATATTAGATGCAGAGATATCATGATTGGTCATGGTATGATTTGATTGGTATGAAAAAGTACTACCAGTAGCAGTACTTATGGATTTCTCTATAAGACAGTGATGGTACAGTATGTTCGGCCTGCAGAAGGCTGAGAGTCAACACTTGTAGTTGAATATTTCAGTATCATTGTTAGGCAAAAAGGCTGAACTTGGTTCATCTTCTGCTGCAACACAATGGGGCAAAAGTTATCTAACACTTGCAAGCATACATTTCTGGCAGTTTATCATTTATCAAGCAATTATCACAATGAAAGACTTCCCTTAGTTGTAAATGTCCTGTCACACGATATTATAAATGACTGTTGTAGTTTGCCATCAGATGAGCCTTTAAATTAGTGGATCATTCCATCTCTACCTGAAACAACACTAAATAGTGGGTTTAAGGCAGTGCAGTTTTTGATGTAAATAGCTTCACTGTTTTCCCACAAGATAGTGATGACATGTTTGACCTGCAGAACGCTGAGTTGTCTATGTCATAGTATTTCTGAGTTTCTCTGGAAATAGTCGAGCAATGCAAAACTGGTTATTGGTCAAACATTCAGTTCATTTCCCCCAAAGCTCTAAATTTCTGTGCTACATTTTACACATGCTCTAAAGGGCACTATTACTTTTAAATTGATGAATATCCTTTTCCACTTCTCTGCAATAATTTCCAAGTAACGACATCATGATACTTGTTTATTCTGTAATATTTCTTCAAATCCATCAATAGCAAAAGATGGTCATTTTTACAATACCTGTAGCCATACATTCAGACTCCTTTCTTGAGTGCAGTGTAATAAGTTTGCACTTTAAAAATTGCTGTGAAATTGCATTGATGTCCTGTCTCTTATGAGCCAGTAATGAGCATTGTAAAAGCAGGAGGCCAAGCGGCTAGCTAGCCAGGCACTAAGATGGGTGGATATGACTGTAACTGCTGACTTCAGTCTGGCTCCTGACACGCAAGCATGCACGCATGCACGCACCCACACACAAACACACACACACACACACACACACAGGGAGGGTTGTGTCTTTGCTTGACCCATTGGGATGACTACTAGCTCCCCACACCAGGGCCTGGCTGTTGCCCTTGTCATTGAAAGCCCTCTCCCCACTGGAAACCCGATCCAG